>NC_056744.1:919352917-919435417 GCF_019279795.1 Protopterus annectens
GATGCCCTTGGAATTTGAACAGGAATCAACTGAAAAAAGTAGCATTGTGACCCCCTAAAGAAGTACAGAAGTAATGAGGTACAAAATGAGAGGAGTGTGTACAGATCCTAAATGGGATTTGATACATCTTTGACTGTAAACTTACTTGTAGTGGCCAACTCAACAAATAGTTTTGAGATTGAAATCATCTAAAACTGGTATCAAGAAACCCTACAAGCAGATTTGTCTTAAAAAAGAATGTTATCACAGAGCTTTTATTAAACTCCTTGTCATAATCTCAATTTACGCAACATGCCAGGACAAGATATCATTCTGTCTTATCTTAGCTGGGGACTGGAACTTTACTCAGAGTTATTTGAGGGATAAAAATCTCTCCTAACAGACTTAATGTTTCCCTATTACTTGATGAACACTTACAGACAATGCTTTTCTGACGGCAAGATCTTTGCCTTTTATTGCGTCTCTAGCAATACATGGCCATGGTTTGAGTTCTTCATTTCCTCTGTATTCACCTTTTTTTGTCTTGAATTATTTTAACTCTGACAATTTTCAGGTGATTAATTAATCTTTCTTAGCATAAGTCCCTCCAATAAAATCCATTATTTTTCAAATTGGAAGTGCAACCCAAATATTTTACAGGATATTGCAATTACAGAAAAAGTAAATGTCAACCAGTCTGATTCACAGTTATTTATTATTTTTCTTGGTAATATTAGATTGGCTCTTTTAAAAACTATGATTAGAAGGCATTTAATATGCTTAACCTCAACAAATCTCAAATTCAGAGGAAAGATTCTTGTTAATTGATGAAGACCTTTAAAACATTTTTGATCAAACCAAACTGTCTTTATTTATTTTATTTATTTATTGTTGACTGGTCAGTCAAACTAAGCTAGTAGCCTCTTTTCAGGGGAGACCCAAGGTGGTATTTATACTAGTAGGGGAAATTTAGCGAGTGTATCAGGGAACTTCCCCTACTCATTTAGCATATGGGGCCACTGTTTGTGGTTACATTTCCTGCTTCCAGTATGATAGTGGAGGCAACTAAGTGAAGCAGGATGAAAACAGAAATCAGAAAAAAATGGAAGCCATCATGAGTCATGAATTGAATGAAAATTAAGTTAACAGCATTGTTTATGATACGAACAAGGAGACTGTTGCTGTGGATATGCTTAAGGCTATAGAAAAATCAGTCATGCCTTTTCAAGAGAAGTGTGCAGATGTGAAAGAAAAGGCAATTTTAGATGTCATAGAATATGGGATGTATAAGAATATGGCATTAGATAAAAAATGGTTCTTAAGGGTATTAAATGAATGGCTAGATAGAGGATTTCTGTATAAAGAACTGTGTTGTGGTGTGGTCAAATGTATTTGGAAAAAAGGTGATAAATGTGAAATACAAAATCAGAGACCAATAGTATTGAATAACACAGACTATAAATTTTTTATAAAAATTTTACAAAGAAGAATGAAAGAGAATGTAAGTAAAGTTATAAATGAGGGTATATATGGTATAAAAGGAAAAGGAGTTCAAAAATTGTTATTGATAATTAGGGAGTTATTAATTCATAAATTATATAGAATTGTTCAAGAAAAAATGGTAGGGGATTTAAGTAGCACTTTTGATTCAATTCAGCATAATGTATTATGCAAAATATTTGAATTTATTATTTATTTTACATTTGTTTACCAGGAAAGTCCGACTGAATTTATGTCCATTTTCAGCAGAGGCCCAGGGAGAAAAGCTCCAGAAAGCAGAGTACAAATACATTAGGAACAATAGAAACATTTAGAGATAAGTATTGTATGCAGTTTTTAGTAGGGTTACAAACTTAGAGCATAAAATATAAGTGAAAAAATAAGAAACATTTGTATTACAGCATATAGGTTTAATATAGTTAAGGCATTAGTAAATGGTTGGTTAAGTGAAGATATATTTTTTGAGAAAGGTATAAGACAAGGGTGTCCATTAAGTGGTATAATATTTGTGTTAGTAATGAATGTGATTTCAATACATGTTAATAAAGAAATGGAAAGCATGAGTTATATTTCTAATAAAGGAATAAGGATGCCAATTTTGTTAATTTATACAAATGATTTATTCTTGCTACAAAAGATAGGACAAGAATGAGTATTATGATAAAGTATGTATAAGAGGATATACAGGTAATATGATTTTCTATAAGTAAAGAAAAAAGTCAAAGATTAGGTTTTGAAGGTACTATATATGACATTTAATTCAATGTGACAGATAAAAGCACTTGGAATAAGTTTTGAGAAACAGGAAAATATAGAGATGATATGGAAAGAAAAATTAGAAGAAATAAAAAAAATATGTGTCTGTTCTGGAAATCTTTTAGCTTATCATTTAAGAACAAAATATACTTAATTAATTCAAATTTGCTGTCTTGAATTGCTTATTTAGCAAGTGTTTTCAGTATTCCTTTAATATATGAGAAATAAGTAAATAATATATTTTTCTTTTCTTTTCTTCAGGGTTCTTAATTGAACCCAGTTAAAAGGGGGGGTTGTATGTTAACAAGGAAGAAGGAGGCTTGGATTTGATAAACCCAACAGTTTATACAACTTCTTTACATTGACTAATAACATGTTTAAAGGACAAGGAAGTTTCCCTCCTAACACAGATATTAAGACTGAAACATAGAATGGAATGGTTGATTTTTTTTTCAATTTTAAAAGAAAGAGAGCATGTTATAATAATGAAAAAGTATCAAGATAAAGTTATACTTCGAAAAGTAAATGCTAACAAGATTGAAAGTGAGAGGAAACTATGCGATAATAATATTATGGAAAAGTATTTTAGTATATACCCATGGAAAGAGTTGCACAGTGAAAAAAGAGTGTAATTAAAGCAAGAATAGGAAGGTGTAAAGATATGTTGGAGTGTCAAGATTTCTTAAGGAGATTGACAATGCAGAAACTACCAGTGAAGGTGAAATAAGCCCTACAATTAAAAAGGATAGAAATTGCATTTAGTGTAATGAATTTAAAACTAATGAACATTTATTAGGGTGTAAAATAATTAAATCTTTATAGAAGAAGATTTCAGATTTGAATTTTTTTAGGGTTTCATAAAAGTAAGTAAATTGGGTACGGACATGATTGAATTTGGATATTATGAGAACAAAAGAAAAAATATATAAAAAGAATTGATAAAAAATGTTTTGCATTATATGGTTGATTTGGAATCAAAAAGTGAATTAAATTATGCTTAAGGAAAAATGAAATTTAACTATGATGTTAAATAATAAGGTTTTGGTTATGGAAGTTGGAGTGGGAGGGTCAGACAAAAATAAATTATTAATGTTCTCTCTCTTTTGAAGAGTTTGCAAGAGAAAGTTATTTTGCTTTGTGTGGAAATTGTAAATAATATAAATGTTGTATATAGTGTAAATTATGTATATGGATTCTAAGTTTTATTGTTTTAAAATAAAGGACCCTACTCTTTTCAAGAAAAAGAGAGCTAAAAAGAACACAAGAGCAAATTTTGAGCATTGTAGTACAGTATGTGGAAAATATGCACAAGAGTAAAAAAATAAATAAAAGAGACTGTAAGGTAAAAAAAAAAGTCCAGAATAATTTAAGGAATAATTTGACAAATAAATTACTATTAGTGAACTGGATGAAGTACTTAGGAAAGTAAATGTTGAGTCAGTGTTAGGCCCAGAAGGTATAGGCATGGATTGTACAAGAAATGAATGGCTTGGCAAACAGACTATTTTGTAAATGTACTGAAGGAATGATTTGTTTATGAATAATTATGTACTGGGATATTAAAATTTATATGTAAAACGATGAGAAGAATGGAATAAAAAATTGAAAACACATCACATTAAATAACACATACTATAATTTTTGTGAGAATAATACAGATGAAAATGGAAGGAGGGATAAGGGATACCATGGAAGAAAGTATGTGTGGTATAAAAGGGAAGGGATGTCAGGAATTGTTATTAGTTGTGATAGAAATTGTGGATGTTATTATAAGCAAAAGGGAAGATGTGAAACTTATGGTAGGTGATGCTAGCAAAGCATATGATACAATAGGGCATGATACGCTGTAGGATTTTAAGGAGTAGTATGGAATTGGTACTAGAATTAGGAAAGTATGTATGTCAGCATATCAAAATAATAGAGTATGAGTTTTATTGAATGGGTGGTTGAGTAAAGAAATATGCATGAAGTATGGTATAAGACAAGGATGTCCCGTAAGTGGAATGTTGTCTGCATTGGTAATAAATGTGATAGTGAGTGAAGTAGTTTATAAAATGAAAGATGCTAGATATGGGATACAAAAAAGGTGGTGATTCCAGTACTTTTGACATATGTGGATGATACAGTTGCAGTTATTGAGAACAAAGTTTGGATGAAGGGAGTGTTGGTTTGTCTGAATAGATGTTTAAAGGAAGTAGGAATGATCTTGAATAAAGATAAAAGTAAGGGTTTGGGTGATGTGTGAAAACTGGAGGTGTGTATTCTTCAATGAATGAATTGTCTTTGCTAGGGATACAATTTGGGAAAAAATATGTAATTATGATGCAAGGGGAGGGTTTGTTAAAAGAAATTAAACAAATATGTCTTCTATGTAGGACATATATATAGCATTCAAGAAAATGGTTTATTTAATGAATTCCTTATTAATGGAAAGAATAGCATACATTTTAAATGTTTATATGATCCCAGAAAAATATGAAAAGGAAATTGCACAATTGGTGCTTTCTTTCATCTGGGTTTCAAGATTAAATTCAATGAAAAGAGGTATGTTGTGTATAAGTAAAAATAAAGGGGGACTGGGGTTACTAAATCTCGATTATTCTACTTCTTTACACTTGTATAGATTAAAGTGGATAAAGGAAGAAAATGAGAAATAATTAATAGTGAAAATATTTAACTATAAGTACAAAAAGTTCTGAGAGATGAGAATTAAAAAAAGAGAAAAGTCATGTGTGCATGAAGAAATTAAAAATTATCAAGAAAAATATTAACATGGAAACTAAAAAGGATGATAAAGAAAAAGATAGAAGGATGTGGTACAATAATGTGATAAAACAATATTAGAACATACATCAATGGGAAAATTTACCATAAAAAAGGAATTAAAACCCTTAAAGTAGGGACAAAGTAGTGTACCAAGATAGAAAAGCATCAGAATTTCGTATGTAGACTGATAAATAAGTTACAAGTAAAGAAGAATATGCCATATAAAAAAGTTGAAAGAGTGTGTTTATTTTGTGGGGAGGAAGAGACAACAGAGCATGCTTTTTTGAAATCTAAAAGAGTGCTGAAACTCTGAAAAAGGTTGTGTGAAAAAAATGTTGAGAATATTAATGACAGCAACAATATAGATATGAATATAATTATGTATGGCTAAGATAAGAATTTATTTTATGCAACATGGGTTAGTTGAAATGAAATACAGAATGACATTTTGTTTAATAGGAAATATATTTTGGCAGATACATTGTGAAAAATTAGATTATAGTTGTGGAAGAAGAAGTGTGGGTCAATTATACAAGAATAATAATGAAGATGTTATAAGAAAAATGATAAATAGTAAAAAAATAAAAATGTGTATAATATATGAGCTTGTAAATATGTAAGCATGTTTTATGTTGTGCTAAATAAAGGACACCTACTATTTTTGAAAGGTGCTGTGGGATCTTTTGCATCCAGTTGCACTACCACCAACTCAAGTAGAATGGACCTCAGTTTAATATCTCATAGTGTTTGATCTACAGAAGCAGTTAACATCCATGTTTGTTGCAAAAATATCCTACTTTAAAACTGACGTGGCAGCTAACTCTTCTGAATGAAGAAGCACATTATATATGGTCTAGCTAGCTTTTTGAAACTAAAACAACCTAGACACAGTATCAGTAAAATTATAGAAAATGACTACCTCCTTTTCTGACCATATGATCTCCTAAAGGCATTACTCTGTTAATTTAATTGAAGTATGTTTCATTAAGTCAGGAGTCATTATAAACCATTCACCAAGACCAAATGCATTGGTCCCAGTTTATCAGATGTTGGCATGGTGCAGATAGGACTAGGCACACTGCAAGCCTGATAACACTTGGAAGGGAATTTTGCTGGATTGGGATGATAAACATAAGTCTCACCCTCTTAACACAAGAAATCTGGACAAAGAGTACAATAATCGGGGGACAAAGGCCCAAAAATTGGGACAGATTTTAAATATTGCTCTTATAAGCTTACAAAGTTGCTAGAATAACAGGATTTGTATTACCATCCATTTTCTGAAAGATGTTCATAGGTTCATAGGTGTGTACTAGGCTAATGGCCCTGGAGCCTTTACAAGCCTAGCCCATAGAAGTGCCCTGGCATTGTGCCACCTGATGTTAGTTCCCAGTGCCTCTATCAACTAGAGCCAATGGAGTGATCCCCAGGATGAACTTTCTATTACCCATCCACTCAAGATTTCTCTTGAAGAGGGTCAGTGAGGTGCTCTGCTTGACATGTATGGGAAGTCTATTCCAGAGCATGGGCAGTCTCTCGGTGAGGAACCTGTCCCTCCAGCATGTTCTGTTGATTGTGGTAATGAGGTTGAGGTCTCTGGGGCATGTGGTGTGGAGGCATTAGGATTTCTTTAGATGTAGCATTTCTAACAGAGCTGGGTCAGACATGGCTTTGTAAGCCAAGCAGAGATTGCCTCTAAGTAGGTGATATGAGACAGAGAATAGCTGGAGTCTTTTGAGTCTGTCCATGTAGGACATGTGTTTAATGCCTGGGATCCTCTTCTTGATGTGCCTCTATCAAGTAGAGCCAACGGAGTGATACCAGGGCACTTCTATGGGCTAGGCTTGTAAAGGCTCCAGGGTCATTAGCCTAGTACACACCTATGAACCTATGAACATCTTTCAGAAAATTGATGGCAATACAAATCTTGTTATTCTAGTGACTTTGTAAGCATCTCCAGCTGTTGCAGGTGTCTAGTGAGGTACATGAAACTCAAATGCATGTCATTATTTAATGACTTCAGTTATTTGCCATAAAACCAAAACAATTATGAGTAATGGACCAAAAATATGAGGCAAAATCTGGATATTTTGTGAAAATCTGGACAGTTGAGAGGTACAATTTATGAAATGAGAATGTTTAGATAAATATTTAAGACTATAATGGAAAAATATATTCATCCATGAATCTTCATATAACTAGCCAAAATACTGAGAATTTCTTTTTTTTCAGCCAAACCCTACCCCACCAAATATATTGTTAAACTTTGACATCCTTATAAGAAATCTAAAGTGGAAGAGATAATAGGCTGACCAGATGGCTTCATCCTTTTTTTTCCTATAAAAGTTTGAAAACATTCTAATACTAGTCTTAGTTGAGCCATACAATCATATACATTCCTTTGGAATCAAGGACTCTTATTTTAATTAATTAGTGAAAATATGCATTACAAACCTTAATTTTTGCCCCATATTAATAGGAACTAAAAGCACATTTTGTTGATTAATATATGAAGCTATCATTTATTTAATTTCAAAATTCCAGCCTGGCTTTACAAAGGAATGTCAAACACAGGACAATAATATTATGTTGGAACTCATTTTATACTGCAGTTCACTTGAACCTAACCAGGAAGTTTGTTTGTCCTGGACATTAGCTAGGCATTTGACAGCATTCATATTTTTTTCTTAATGAAACTTTTACAAAGGTGATATTTCCCCATCAGTTTTATTTCTTAATCAATATGTTTTATAATTCCACACCTAGTCTTATATCCCCTCCTCCTATAAAATCAGAACAGCTACAAAACAGAGTTACCGGTAATAAGCCAAACAAATCCAAGTAGCAATTGCATTGAATTAGGCTTTATTTGACCAGATACCTCAGGTTTCTTAATTAAAGTCTGATTTTATGGAACTACTGCTTCTATTTATGTAGTTCCTAACTGACCATGTTTTTATTGGTATTTTACTGGCAGCACAAGGTTGTCCTCTTTCTCCTTTTCTCTTTATTATTTCATTCAAACATTCTTACAAAAAATCTCTTATGATCTTATTTGCGGCATTAAGTTTACCATCTCTTATATGAAGATCACATAATTTGCAGATGACATTTTGATCTACTTTAATAACCAACTGATATCATAAAAGAGATTACTAGACATTGTGGATACCTACAGAAAGGCTAACAATTATATAGATAAATCAACTGTTTTTTCTTAAAATGACAAAATGATATTACTACAGTCCTAGTCTCTAGGCAAAAAAAAATTTCATGAAATAAATTAAAATATTTAGTCATCAAATACAAACCAGATCTGAGGACTTTGTTCTTCTGCGATTTTGATAAAACTATATGATTATTTAAATCAGATATAAAGAGACCGGATAGATAAAATTCAGTCTCTTAGCCAGAGTATCTATACTGAAATTTAACATATTCCTGAAGTTATTTTACTTTTATGATAGTACCTCTTGTATCACTGGAATGTACTTAAAATTCAACTAGTTATTTTCAGACTTTTTATAGAATAATAAGTGCCACATAAAATCAAACTTAATAAAATGTTAGATTCAAAATAAAAAGGAAAAATAAAAGTAAACAATTTAAAACTGTATTACTATATTTCTACTATAACTAATCTCTTCAAATATCAGCCAGCTCAGATGCTATGAAGTGATATACCCTGACTATGGTCAAGGTAACCAAAGTTCATTTAGAAGCATGGATGCCTAACAGAGCTGGCAATGGGGGACGGGAATGAGTGGCAAATGCTAGCACACCATTTTATGAGGAGGGAGGTGACATTGCCTCACCACTTAGGTGTTGAACAAATGGAGCATGAGCCTTGCAGCATGTATTACCTTATATAATGCCAAATGGGCATGAAGAGGAATGCTGTATGGGGCTGGCATTATGCAGTGATGCTCCTCAAGACCAGCAAGCTGTCTCACTCTCAAATACTGGGAAATTAGTAGGTCAGTTGGAATACCTGGATAGAAAAAAATGAGCCATAGGGCACTTGCTTAATTTATGGCTGCCCTGATCTCTCCCTCATGGAACAAATAGGCTAGATGGGAGCAGACAGAAGAACCACTGGGCTGGTCTTAAGGAGAAAAAAAACTGCAAAATATCAGACCATCTATCCTCACCATGCCATGATCATCTGTTATGGGAATTTTCTCTTAGACTAATTGTTCTAGACTTAGGAGTTAATCCATTAGCCTTACTTTTTCTTAATAATTCTACTGTCTTTTTTTTGCAATTTACCTAGGATGGTAGGACCCCCTACCTTCGTCTCTTAGAATTTTATCCAGAACCTGGAGTTCAAGTTTGAATTTAACCTGTATCAACCTGCATTAACATATAACAAGTAACCATAATATTACTATCAACAGTCAACTACATAATCTAAATGATTTATGTAGCTTACAAGACAAACGTTCAATTGTTTGCTCTTAAAGATCAGAAGATGGCCTCACTCCCTGAGCCTGTTAAATGTGGTTACTGAAATTAAATCTTTTTTTTAGACTAAACTTAATATGACTGGCCCTTCCAAAACTGATTCCTATTATTGTCTTCTGATTCTCGTACCCTAAGACTTAGTACAGCTTATCCTTTATCTATAATGTAGTTATAAATTCATCTAGATTTTCACCCATCCACTCCACTAATTACTGGAATGACTAACAAATAATTGTTATACACAGCTGGCTTGGAGAAAGCATGTGGGAGAGCAGATAAATATATTCCATTCACCAAATTTTACCATAAACTATTCATGATTTTACACAATCTCTATTTCACATAACAGGTTTGTTGTCAGTGGAATTCCCATATCATCACATTGCCTATTCTGTCCTAATGAAGCTGCAGATGTACTTTGCTTATTTTAGGAGTCTTCCAAAATTAAATCTGGTCATATTTTTGTTATTCATTGAAGAAATTCAAAATAGTACATGCTGACTTCACAGCAGAGAGGCAACAAACAAGGCATAAATTCTGTCAAAACAGTTTTATTATGAGGTAGGTTAGCACTTTCATGCCTTCAATGGCACTTCATCAGACATTTAAAAACCAAAACTGATCCCATTTAAAACACATTCTAGAAATTACATCATCAGCAACTAATATAACTCCTGTTCCGACCTATTGGCTGCCCTAAAATCCCATAAAAACAGGAGTTATATTGGGTTTTAAAATGTAATTTTAAATAAAAGCTGTCATTGGACAGATTGCTGATGATGTAGGGGATCAGTTTTAATTTTTAAATGTCTGATGAAGTGCCACTGAAGACACGAAAGCGCTTTGTTTGCTGCCTCTCTGCTGTGAAATTGGATATTTGTGCAGTTTTGTGGACTTCTACAGAGGTACTTAATCTCCCTGTATTTGAAGAGTGTTTATCTTGATATTACATGCTAACTAGAGCTGCTTTAAAATTACATTCTAACCATTTCAATTATAAGCACATAGAAGGAGATTATATAATCACATGGTTTATTTTTTCTCAAGTTACGGTTTATAATGAAACAGTGGATGAATAGAGTAGTCATCTCTTTAAAGCAATCAAAATAATTTTTAACAGGTTCTCAAATCTTGGAGATTTACACAAAATGTTCAGAACATCATCCAGAAAGTATAGGACTTTTTGAAAAAGTAAAATCATATCTGTATTCAAGATTTTCTGCATAACTGATTTACAAAAAAAAAAACATACTGAGGTTATTTGGGGTTTAAAGTTCTTTAGAGGTTTGGAAAAGATATATGCTCGAGTATAACTATTTTGTTTAAATCCAGTATATCTTTGTTAGCTGCATTAATTGCTCTTCTATGATGAATTCTTCTTTGTGATATGCAATATTTGGTGGGGATTTTTAGGCTCATGGTTATGCATGCTCTGACTATTAAAAAAGTCTGGGGAAGATGTATTTTGTGTATTGCAACCTTTTTTAAGTGCTAATTGTTCCATTATTGTTGCTGATTACAACTTCCCCATGACAGTCATCAAAAAAGTGCACAGGTAAAGCTACTGCATGAGATATTAAACTCTAATAATATTGTGTTTGGACCTTACATAGGGTCAGCTTATCAAAGAGTTAGAGTATCTACTGAGAGTGATTGTTTTTCTCATACAGATTCTTTTTCTTTCTTTTTTTCTGTCCCTATTTGTGTAAATATAACTAATCATATGGTATTGTTTTTTTACCTTTTTAGCAATGAATCTAGTTTAACAGCTGATAAAGGTCTTAAAAAGTTAAATGGGTGGGTAGAAAGCACAATGGAATATAAAATATGTTGCATTTCATATGGGAACAAGCAGTCAGTTTAATTGACAGTTAAAACATTGTACCTGTGGTAGAATCTTTATAAAGTAAAAGATAAAAGAAAAACAACTTCTCAGAAAATATCTCTCTGCTTGGAAGAATTATGCAGCTTTCTTATAGTCTATAGACTCTAATATTTGCCTAGAAAGTGAGTGAATTTTAGAAACACTTACAGCTGCTAGAATAGAAATTCTTTTACCAAAACAATGTTATGTTATTCAAGGTTCTGAACAATAAGTATCTCCCTTTTTTAATAAGTTAAAAAATATTCTGGAATTAATGATAGGATTGCAGCCACCACCCAATTAGAAATAATGCAGACAGTGGAGATATTCAGTGGATATAAAAAGTTTACAGACCGCTGTTAAAATGCCAGGTTTTTGTGATATAAAAAAATGAGACCACAATAAATCATTTCAAAACTTTTCCCACCTTTAATGTGACCTATAACTTGTACAGTTCAATGGAAAAACAAAAAAAATCTGTTAGGGGAAAAAAATATAAAAAATAAAAAATGTAGAATATGCTGGTTGTATACGTATGCACACTCTTAAATGAATACTTTCTTGTGTGTGCACACCCTTAAACTAATACTTTTTTGAAGCACCCTTTGATTTAATTACAGCATTCAGTCTTCTTAGGTAGGAGTCTGCCAGCATGGCACATCTTGACTTGACAATATTTGCCCACTCTTCCTTGCAAAAGCACTCCAAATCTGTCAGATTGCGAGGGCATCTCTTGTGCACAGCCCTCATCAGGTCACCCCACAGATTTTCTATTGGATTTAGGTCTGGGCTCTGGCTGGACCATTCCAAAACTTTAATTTTCTTCTGGTGAAGCCTTTCTTTTGTTGATTTGGATGTATGCTTGGGGTCATTGTCATGTTGAAAGGTGAAATCCATCTTCATCTTCAACTTTCTAGCAGACAGCTGAAGGTTTTGGGCCAAAAGTGATGGGTATTTGGAACTGTTCATAATTCCCTCCACCTTGACTAAAGCCCCAGTTCCAGCTGACGAAAAGCAACCCCAAAGAATGATACTGCCACCGCCATGCTTCACTGTGGGGGTGGTGTTCTTTTGGTGATGCGAAGTGTTGTTTTTGCGCCAAATGCACCTTTTGGAATTGTGGCCAAAAAGTTCAACCTTGGTCTCATCAGACCATAACACATTTTCCCACATGCTTTTGGGACACAATGTATTTTTTTGCAAATTTTAGCTGGGCCTGGATGTTTTTCTGTTTAAGAAACGGCTTCCATCTTGTAACCCCACCCCATAGTCCAGACATATGGAGAACACAGGAGATTGTTGTCACATGTAGTAGACAACCAGTACTTGCGAGAAATTCCTGCAACTCCTTCAGTGTTGCTGTAGGTCTCTTGGCAGCCTCCCTGACCAGTTTTCATCTTGTCTTTTTATCAATTTTGGAGGGCATCCAGTTCTTTGCAACATCACTGTTGTCCCATATTCTCTCCACTTTTTGATGACTGTCTTCACTGTGTTTCATGGTATATCCAGTGCTGTGGAAATTTTTTGTACCCTTCTCCTGACTGATACCTTTCAACAATGAGATCCCTTTGATGCTTTGCAAGCTCTCTGCGAACCATGGTTTTTGCTGTAGCAGGCAACTGAGTAAATGTCAGGAAAATCCTACTAGGACAGCTGAACTTTATTTGGGGTTAATCAGAGTCTCTTTAATTGATGACAGATGTGTACCCAAGAAGACTGAATGCTGTAATTAAATCAAAAGATGCTTCAACAAAGTATTAGTTTAAGGGTGTGCACATACAACAAAGTATTAGTTTAAGGGTGTGCACACTTATGCAACCAGAGTATCGTACGTTTTTTATTTTTAATATTTTTTCCCCTAACAGGGTTGCTTGTTTTTCAATTGAATTGTACAAGTTATGGGTTACATTAAAGGTGGGAAAAGTTTTGAAATTACTTATTGTGGTCTCATTTTTTTATATCACAAAAACCTGGCATTTTAACAGGGGTGTGTAAACTTTTTATATTCACTGTATGTTCAACTTTGTTTTCCCCATGACACTGTTATAACACAATTTCTGTTATAACACCCTCACATTTCTGCAGAATATATTAAGATACTAGATGGTCACATATCTTTGTCAAAATTAGATTCTGTTTTGCGTGACCTTTGTGCTGATTCATCCCCAGGCATTACCTATGGGATCTTTAAAAATATGTCTGAGAAACAGAAATGTTTCTTTCTTGATGTATTAAATGAATGGCTAGATACAGGTACAACTAGTGAGTCTGTGTATGATATTGTTATAAGATTTATATTTAAAAAGAAAGGGCACAAAGAAGATATTCAAAACTGGAAGTCCATTACATTAACAGAGACTATAACATTTTTTGTACAATACTACAAGTTAGACTAAGTCATGTTTTCTTAACTAATGTTTGAGTAGGGAAATATTAGTAGTATTACATGAAATCACTGATAATATTACTCATACAAAGAAAGGCCTGCTTATTTCATGTGATATCCAGAAGACATTTGATGCGATTTCACATAAACGTTTGTGGGATATATTGAAATCTTATCATATTGGTGCTAAATTTTTGCATGTTATATACATTTATGAAAATTCCTGGGTTAAGCCTTTAAGAAATAGTCACCTTGGAAATAAAACTAAAGTTTGTTGAGGTATCAAACAAGGCTGCCCATTAAGTGGCATGTTATTTAAGTTGGTGATGAATGCTGTTGTAGAGGACTGTTCTAGGTCTTGTAAGGATGCTTTATGAGAAATAGTACTGGGCCTCACTCTACCACTAGTTTTTCTTATGCAGATGATTTTAATCTTATATTTAACTCAAAATATTATACTGATGTTATCCTTCAGAAAGTTAAAACCATATTACGGAAAGTTGGAGTGCCTTTTAATATCCAAAAGTGTGTTGGTTTTGGTTTTACACAATCTTTACATGAAACTCAGTTTGTGCAAGATAAAAATTACCATTTTAGGAATAGCTTTAGGTGGAGCGCAGACATTTATGTTTCAATGGAAGGATATTCTTGTTGATGTACAAAAGATTTTGGATACCTGGTAGTGTTTCAAATTATCTTTTTCAAAAAAAGTTTACATTTTGAATACTATTATACTGGGAAATCAGGTTATGTAGGACAAGCTTTTGCTTTTTCAACAAAGAAAGAGGAGATACTGTTAGACAATTTGTTTTCATTTTTTTGGAAGGGAGGGAATAGGTTAAACCCTATTAAGAGAAATGTTATTTTCTCTAAACAAAAAAAAAAGAAGATTGTGGGTTACGTCTAATAAATCTTATTGTCTATTTGGCCTCTATGCATTTCTACTGGATACTATTTAGGTTACAGCATGAAAGAGTGGATTTGCTTAATAAATTGTTATGAAAAAAAGACAATAATACCTGGGAGAGTGTGTTTATAGTTAAACATAACAGACTGTGCCATATCATCTTAAAGGAATACAATGATAAAATATTTAATTGGAAACTCACAGTTTCTTTATGTTATAATACCAGAAAATTGTGATATATATATATATATATATATATATATATATATATATATATGTATATGTATATATATATATATATATATATATATATATATATATATATATATACATATATACAGTATATATATATATATATATATATATATATATATATATATACAGTATATATATATACATACATATGTATGTATGTGATGGATTTTTACTTTTTTGATGGGCCATGGGAAAATATTTCCCCTCATATTTTACAAAAAATTAACCATAGAAAATATATGTTCCAAAAATTCTAAGGAAGTTCAACCCCAGGATTCAATAAACTCCATGTAGGCTTCGTGCAGAGCCTACATGGAGGTTACATGTTTGCACAATGGTGTGTGTGGCAAGCTGTAGCATGCAATGCATATTAATGACAAGCAACACACCTAAGTTAGGTTACATGGATGGCAACAGTGCCATGTAAGCAAACGCGAATACAGTCTGGTTTAAAGCAGAGCACCTAAGACACTCGAATTTGAGCAGAATGACACAATGACCACTAGGGCTTCACAGATAGCTGTGAATCTGTTACTGCAACATATTTCCACAAAGGCCAAAAATAATGCAGGGACATTTAACCAGAAATAAGGACATAATTGCCATAGATGTCACAAAGACGTGGTAGAATGAAACTCAAACATACATGCCATCCTCTTTGAGGAAGATATGTGGGTAAAGGCATACATAATGGGGGAACAAAGTGTCAAATAGGGACATATTTTTTAATATTGCACTTCTGAACTTAAGAAAATTGATAGAATAAATAGGTTGTACATTAGCATGAACTTTCTGAAGAGCATGAAGTTTGAAACTCAAATGTCACTCATCAGTTTCTGACTTCACCTGCAATGACACCCCAATGATTTGAGAGTAAACAAAAATGTTATGAGGAAAAGATCACAAATATGTGACAAAAACTGGACATTCTGCACAAATCCGGACAGTTGAGAGATATACAATCAAATGTATGTAAAAGTGAGTGACATCAGTCCAGAGATCATCCCAGTGATATGGCAGGAAGCCACAAATGTAATAAGAAAAACATCTAGATATCCTGGGAATGTCTGGACAGTTGAGAGGTATGAATGTGAAGTATATGGTCCAAACACTGTACAGGACAGAGTACTGTGATGCCCATTCCTGGCATTCTGCACTGAAGCTGTGTTAATGATCTGCAACAGGACATGGACTGCCATGTAAAATGATCACTCAGGGGAACTGTATGTATTGAATAGGGACACACATATGAATTGTAGGACTGAACACAGGGAAAGAGGACAGGTGAAACTCCATCATGTACAGCAGAGGAGGGCATATCAATGGAAGATGGTTTAAGCAGCAACACCAAATACATATCTATATGGGAAAGTATGGACTGTACAGTGAAAATGTGTTGTCTGTGACTGTCACAAAAGGTGACATAACAAAAGGAGGATGTCTGTGTGAGATAAGCATCCTTACATGAATACTGGAGAGGACATCTATCAGGGATCTAACATGCAATTGAGGTAGGGTGCATATTGTGAAGCTGTGCAATCTGATATGCCTGAATATGAGTTTACTCTCAGCACAGGTCTCCAGCAAGGTGGGCACAGGTAAAGGATAATGGAAAACATTACAAGAACCAACCACAATCATGGACAATATCAGAATATTACCACCATTAATCCCATGCCTCTGATGTCATGTGGAGTGATAAGAGATGAGCCTTCACACACACACACTTGAACAACTAATATGATGCATCCACTCTCTATGAGGGTAACCATGTACACTGTCCTGGCACTATAATATCTGCAGGAGGTATCAGGAAGGACACTGCTATACCTGTATGTGACTGCATGGGCAATACAGGCTAGTTGCCTTGTGTGCAAGGCATATATATATATATATATATATATATATATATATATATATATATATATATATATATATATATATATACAGAGAGAGAGAGAGCACAATCCATACTATTACAAATGATATACATGCCATTAATGTTGTCAACGTCTATGTATGCAGTGTGTGCATCAGCAGAACAAGTAGCACACATACATCTGGTGTAACAACTTGATTGGTGTTCCACACCATAAGACAGTCATGTATATTCCACAGAAAGAATACCCAGGTATGGCCAATAAGATGTGTGACCACACACTGTGACAAAGGGGGTACACTTCAGTTACACATCACTGGAAGATGTGTAGGGAGGTACATGAAGAAGGCTGAATTGTACACAATATTTGCTGTGATGAAGGATGGGAGCCATGAAGGTATTATGGCCTCTGATGTGCATATCCTTCACATACCCAGTACTTGTGTTAAATTCAAGGAAGTAGTCAACACTGTGCCCACATGATGGTGGATGTACCACTTACCATCTACCCCAAGACACGGGTCACATACCTGATTATAGGGTGTGATGTTCACATTATACTTGGGTGGTGTGTTTGTTTCCTGAATCAACAAATCCCTCCATGTTTCTTGTCAATGCAGGTGTTGTCATGGCTGCAGCAGCAGTTTTTGGTATGTGTTGATACTGTCTGTATTATAATAATATCACAGTTGTAGTCACTGATTGCCCACAGTCTGTAGTCCTTCAGGAAGCTGTTTGGACACAGCATGTGTATGTCATCTGTAATGTCCATCATTTAAGTAATTGGCAGGAAAGGGTCTAGTAGACACCCCTGATGTACTGACCTGATCACTGGACCTGACATATAGGTCACGTCACACATTTCAACATAGTGAAATGCCACGTATGTCATACACTGGTCTACCCATTTGGTGATATAGCTGTTTATGGCAACATATGACAGTGCTGACTGAATACCTCACTGTAGATTTGTGTCAAATGTCTTGACCTGGTCAAGTTCCACAAGATGATACTGTTGTCATCATGCATGCCCTCCATGACCTCTTTGAGGACATCTATCAGATGTAACAGACTTGATGTAGCATTAGCAACTCACAAAGGTCTGTTGCACATGCCTGGAATATTACTAGTATACATGATGACATGTTGGTCTACGTCACAGCTGAGGACAGTCAGGATGTCTCTATAGCTGCATGCATCAGGTTATGTCTCCTCAACTCAGGTGGATGCATGTTGAAGTACACCCTTGTATGGGAACATAGGCCATGTGGAGAGTGTGTTGAACTGTGTATTCAACTGTATCAGGAAGGTGTATGTGCTGAGTCATGCCATAAGTGATCTGTGATGTTGTCACAGTCAATTGATTTCATGTGATAGGCCTGGATGAAGGTAAGACAGTGCATACTGCCTATTGTGATCTGGCCTAGGGTTTGACACAATCCTCTCATGCAGGTATCACTGAGAAAACCTCCAAGCTGGAGAATTAACCCTTACATCATTTAATGGGTAACCAGTTGGCTCATTGGCAGAACACATCATGTAAAAGTTGATGAATCAACCTGTACCAGTAGAGCTGTCATCACTGACAAACCCCAGGGATCTGTGCTTGGGTCTTCGCTGTTTAAACTCTATTTCTTGACAGTCCAGGCTAAAGTAAATGGCCTTTGGCTTATCTGGTTTACTGATTCTTGCATGTTTTGTGCAATCATTGAGTCTACCAATGGTGATAACATAGTACAGGAGGAGCTAACACACACAACTGAATGGTGACAAAAGCACACAATCAACAAATAAATACAGAAATATGTGTTTGTAATGTTGTCTTAATCACAGCATTGAAAACAGTCCTGCTATGCAGAAACTGAGTGATGCAAGCACTGAGAACACATGTAGATAGCACTCTGAGGTTTGACCACCAAGTGTCCACACTGGTCTTGAAAGCCTATGTTGTGCACATCATAAATCATGCCATTATACTGACATCTTAGAATTGTATGACAGCACTGTAGTCAAATCTCATCACAGCACTAATACAGTATAATGCTCTGTTTATCATGTAACTCACCAAACACATGTAGCAGCTGGAGAGACCACAGGGCTTTCACAGCAGGATAACACAGGTCCTACAAACCATGCCATGATGTATGTGGATAGATTAAAAGCCGTGTCACTGTAATCTTTATTGTATAGGATGAAGTGACTTCTGCCTGACCTCCAGGCTAGTCTCTGACCCTGCCCTAGTGGGAATACTGCATATCCAAAAATTTGATATAGCTGATGACATTATCAGTGTCTGTTGATAATATAACAGTGTCCCACATGCTGGTATAAAATTCTCTCTGTAATGTCAAACAACAACTCATACACAATTGACTGCAGTGAGAATAGAACACCTACCTATTGAAGTACACAGACTACAGAACACAGTAGTTCTCTCAAACACCACAGCTCAAGTCCAAGTTGGAGTGTCTCAGACAACACTTTATAGCTGATGACATCAGCAGTGTCTGTTGAGGCGAATATAACAGTGTCTACATGGCGGTGCAAAATGCTGTCTGTAATGTCAAGCAACAGCTCACACACACACACACACACACACACACACACACACACACACATACACATGAATGCAGTAAGAATATTTTCCCTGCTATCTCAATACACAGATTACAGAACACAATACTTCATGCAATTTCCATGGCACAAGTCTGACTTTTACATGGCTGCAGGAAAACTTATAGCAGTTGACATCAGCAGTGCATATTGGAACAAAGAAGTTGGGAGGCCTGCATGAAATGGATGTATAGGCATGTGCAAGCATCAAAATACTGTCATCCATGGGATTGGAGTGGTGACTGTAGGATACACGCTTCTGTTCTTCTGGCTAGACACAAACACACACACACACACCAATTTGATTGCAGAGAGAGAACAGAGCCCCTATCTATCTAAGTACACAAACTACAGAACACACTACGTTATGCAAGTACCACGGCACAGGTCTGACCTTTACAAGACTGCAGATGAACGTATAGTAGATGACATCAGCAGGCCACAATTGGAGACAAAATGTTGGGAGACCTGCATAGGCTCATAGCTTCATATGTGCATAGGAGGCTACTAGCCTAATGGCCCTACAGTGTTTAGAAGCCTAGCTGTTTAAAACACAACTACCCTTATTGAGCATAGTTGGATGGTCATTGTCAGCAGAGTAATTTTGTGAGCAGCACCAACTGGCCCTGTCCATGAGGGACATAGGTGCCGCCCCAGAGCTGGCTTTACAATCACCCAACCAGTGGTCAAGTTTGCACTTGAACAGGGTCATTGAGGAGCACTGATTCACACACAATGGGAGCCTATTACAGAGGAGTGTGAGCCATTGGGGGATATAGCTGTCTCCCCAGCATGTTCTGTTTATGTCTCAGGCTAGGTTGAGAACCCTAGGCCAAGTTTTTCTTGTCCCATTTGATTTGCAGATGTGCAGCATTCCCAGTACGGCAGGGTCTGAGCATTTCACTGCAGGGCAGGCATAGGTCACCTTTCAGCAGTCTACATGATACTGAGTACACTGACCTTTCTTTCAGTCTTTCCATGCATGTCATGTTTGGAAGCCCTGGAGTCTCCCAGACACAACTCTGTGTTTTCTCCAATTGCTGCGGGTGTCTGGTGAGGTACAGACAAAAGACAGCATTGTACTCAATTAGTGGTCTTATAAGGGTAGAGTGCATCAGAGGTATGACCACCCTGATCTTGGATATGATGTCCGTATGTATGATGTGCATAATGCAGAATGTGTGTCACCACTATAGATGCATAGTGATGAAAGTGTAGATTGCTATCAACATGTGTTGCCAAGTCTCACAACACTGTATTTGAGCTTAGAGAGGTACTATATATTTCATAATTATCAGGGGTACTTCATTGCCAAAGGGAACAATGAGCCATTGTATGCATTAAGGTTCAGTCTGTGAGTTTGGCCCCAAAAATTTGTGTGTGGCAGCCCATTCCATAATATGTTACCATCATTGGGGAACTCTATATTAGTGCATCTAGTTACCAGTCATCCACAAACTTTGTAAACCACAGGCCATCTACCATTGCTTGCACTTCAGGGAAGTAGTTTGCAAACAGTTGAGGGCCCAGCACAGATCCTTGTGGTATTCTAATGGTAACTGGCTGCTGATGGAGGGGCAGTCCCCAACTTTGAGAGTGTGTGTTATGTCAGTGAGCAAGTTTCCTATCCTTGTACCACTGTATGGCTTAATTCCCACATGGGAGATCTTCACTATGACACATGAATGTGGGATAGTGTCAAAGACCTTGAATAAGTCAACATAGGTGTTATATCATGTTATTCCTCATCCAGGTCTGTGGGGTAAGTATCCAAGAAGTCTACAAGATTCAATAAGCAAGCTCTACCCTTGACAAAAGCAAAATGGGTAGGGTCAAGTGTGTTGAAGGTCACCTATTTCCTGTGGATATGGTCCATGCTGAGTCCTTCCCTAGCCTTGCAGATAAGTGTTTTTAGGCTTATGGATCAATGGATCTATGTCAGATGATCGAGTTTTCAGAAACTCAAAATTCATATGGACAAGATCATATGATCGAGTTTCCGAAACTCGAACATCAAAATAGTAAAAAAAAAAAAAATCACAAAACATCTCCTTTTTTACATGTATGCACCCCATGTGGGGGGCTGTGCCCCCACACACCCCTGAAAATTATATATACCAACTCCGAGATCACACTACAGTGAAGAAAAGGTTACATTTCCTGATCTTTGCTATACAGCAATCTCCATGTAAAATCTTCAAGTTTTCAAAAACTTGATAATATGGTCTCCACCATATACATTTCAAGTTTTTGAAAACTCAGTCAACTAATAGGGATCCAGGTCTTCTGCATTTTGCCAGATTGATATGCATTGCATTGCATAGCACACAGCATTTGATATCACATTTTGTACTGTGGCTGATATATGTGTGGAAAAAGTACTGAGATACCAAGGTTGCAGTGCTTGGAGGGGCTGGCAACAGATGGATGTATTGTAAAATTGTTTACCCATGTAATTTTGTACAGAGGGAATGGACAGTAAACAGCAGTAATGCAGCATAATATGTACATTTCTATAGTGCATTGAGCAGCAGGATTACTAGATGGTTACCAGAGTGCATATGTATGTGCAATACACATGCTTGCTCATAGGTAAGCAGTGCGCAAACACGAGTTGCATTGTTAAAGTCTGACAGTTAATATTGAGTCTATGAAATATACCTGCTGCTTAACAGACTCTGTGGCAGCATGTGTTAATGCATTTATATATTCCTTCTTGAGAACAGGTGATACTGGGTTTTAATACAGGTGTATCTCATACATTTAAATACATTGCCACTGTATATAATACTTTTAAATACATGCAAATACATTGGCACCATTCCCTGTTGCTACCCCTTGGTGCATGATGCGCACCTTCATGCAAAAATGGCTTAAAGAGGTGAAATGGGTAGACAGCACAGTAGTGACATGGGGAGCAACCAGCGGGAAGAACAAAGGGAAGACATGGCAGGAATGTTGTAGGAGGGAGATAGGAAGGAACCACAGCTATCCATTTCATTAACAGTGCAAATTGAACATATGTGGAAAACTTTCACTGAATTTGGACTTTCACCTCCAGAGAGGGGGGGTAACCACAACATAATCATGTTGTATAGCCAATTGGACCAAATCAAGTGTGTCAAGAAGACATGTATGCAAAATGGATAGCTATGTATAGGATAATTCTTTTTTGTGGGACAGGTGCCCATTTATTTTCTTTGGAGAGATATAGAGGAATGATCGGAAAGGATGTAGCAATGCCAGAGTCAGGTAAGTTGGGTAGGTGAGGAAGCAATTGTAGACAGATAAGACAGACAAGGTAAAAGACAAGGACAGTGATGGACACAAAAGGTTGGGAGACACCATAATTGGGGTGAGGGTGGGGCATCCCAAATCCATGGTCATCAAGCTGGATGACAGTAAGAATTGAGTTCTCTCCCACTGGACTGTCATCACTGTCACCTCACTCTGCCACTAGCAGGAGTGCTTGATGTCTCCTTCTCCTCCTCATGGTACCACATAAAATGAGGGAGAGCAGCTTCTCTAGCCAGTGGAGGTGTGCACCAACAATGAAGAATACAACACTATGCACCATCCCTGGAAACTGGGTGAGGGTGATAAAATCACCACCTCTTCCACTGCTCTCAGAGGGAACCACTGGACCAGCCTCTGACAGGACAACATGAGGGTGCAGGTAGTGCAGGGGCAACATAGGTGATGCTGCCAGGTTGGCTCACAGACATGTTGGGCAACAGTGCTGTTGCCGGTGGAGAGGGGCAGGTGGATCCTGTGGGGCAGGCCTAGCCCACTGTGCTGTTGAGCATTTAGCAATGAGGTACACATGGATAACATGGACACATTTTGATGACAGGTAATAAAATGAAAAAATAAATAAATAAAAATAAAATACAAATAAAATAAAAAAGAGAGATAAGATTTGGGGTGAGAAAAATAAAGAGATAAGATTAGTGCCTTCATAAGTGATATACACTGCATTAATACAATGATTTGATTCTATTATCTTAACTTTTACTTTAAGACTACCGTGTCTATGTCAGATAAACAAAAATGCAATCTCTTGAACGCTCATATGAGTGAATAATCATAACATTGAAATTTGTATTGTGGGGGCTGTGCCTCCCACACCCACCGCTAAATATATATTCCTACTCCGAGGTCACACTACAGTGAGGAAAGGGCAAATATCCCACTTCACTGTACTGCAATCCCAAAATACCACTTCCGATGTTATGATGATTCGCTCATTTGAGCGTTTGGGAGATTGAGTTTTTGTTTATCTAAAGCAGACCCAGACTTCCACCTCCTAACAGATGACTTTTACTTTTAAGACTACCAGCTTCTAACAGATGCAGACTATACTACAGAATGCAGCAGGTACTCCTTGACATGTGCATATATTGCACATATGCATGTTCCAATTATACAGATTACACTTTACAGCAGGACATTTGGGCCACTGGTATAGAGGTTTTAATTTAATTTAAATATAATTGAAGAATTAACAGTATTGTATAGTTGGGAAGTGTGGTATTTGAACCCACAACCTCTGCCAAAAGTTTTATATTGTACTCTTCATTTGTGCTACAGACTAATGCATGCATACTTACTTTTACAGTTGAGATATGCATGCTTAATTTGATACAACCCTATAAAATACCAAAAAAGCTATCTTTAACTTTTAATGCTACAATAACACTACTATTCTGCTGCATACGTACCACATGCTTCTCTCATCCTCGACAATCTAGTTCCATGGGTTCAGACGTTGACCTCCTGGTCACTGGCAGCTGTGGAAAAAACAGAACAGAATACCAGTATGAATACCTTTCTTACCTATGTTCAGCTTTTAAGTCTTACAAGTTCTCTGTGTAGTTGATACTTACACAGGTGTGGGATGTCCTCACTCCTAAAGTCCTCAATCCAGCAGTCAAGGGTATCCCTCTTCCTCCTCTGTAGGTCATTGTAATAATGCCAACATTGGTCACCAGTGGGCGGGATATCGGTGGCACTGGTTACAGCCTGGGCTAAACTATCCCAAGCTTCCAACGTACACTGGGAGTTAGAATAGTCCCCCTGCAGAAGCCTTGTACTATGGTTCTTAACTAGGAGTCCAATAAAAATCTTGGACTCCTGGACACCCCATCTCTCTGCCGTAAACCTGACACCTTCTGCACAAATGCCTGCCATGTCTACCACTGATCAAGAGCAATGGAGAGAGATGGTTTCCCACCAGTTCTAGTTATTGCATTTAATGGGAGTGTGCACACTGTTTGAAACTGTTGAACAATGCTTACCATCATGCAAACATAGTGCATGGCATTGAGCACTTCCAAGCACCACATTTGCATAATGGTAAGCAGAACACAACAGTGCCAAGCAGTGAGACATAACATAATTGCAGTTGCAATTTCAAGGTTATTGGAAGTACAGGCAGTTGTGCATGTGTGTTAGACAAATGCAAAGCCCATGTCAGTCCAGATAGCAGAAATATACTTACAGGAATATAGTACACAGTATACACATAGTCATACATCTGATAATAAATGTGATAATACATAGATATATACAGAAATAACTGAAACAATACTAATGTGTCAGCCCTCATACATATAATTCAGCTCCATTATGTCAAGTGTTATGAGTGAGAATGACTATAATGGGAAGTGGAACAACAGTAAAAGTGTATGGAATATGCTGCATTTGAACCCAGAGATGTGTATGGCAGTCGTACACCTGCTGCTACAATAAGGTTGAGAAAATAGATGTCTATGTTGCAGTTCATTGCTATAAACTGCAATGTCACAACAGTAAGGCAAAGGTTGTACAACCTGTACTTGAACCCAAGACCAGTTGTACTCCAGCCTTACACTTTCACCTGTTGCCACAGGACTAGCTGCATGACATTCTCATTTTACTAATCATTCCTAAGGTCTCACTGTTAACTACAGTCCAATGTCACTTAGCGGGTTTCTGTGATGCCCATTAGTATTAATTTAATCCATCTTATTTCTATTTTTGGCTGTATGGGTCCTGTCTGCTTCCTGGGTGGGCCAGTTATCCAGTTTGTTCACTGCCACGCAAACTAGATAAGTATAGCCAAACCTGACATTTATTTTTCTCCATCTCCTGTGTTTGCTCTAAGTGGCTAATCACACAAACACTAGCCAATAAAAAGGCAAAAGAAAAAAGAATGGAAAGGGAGAGGTTGTTGAAATGTGAAAAAGCAGTCTATGATATACACACTAGAAAATGTTAGCACACATGAGATATTTCTACATAAGTCTTGATTTGAACTATCATTCCAATGCAACTATAGAACACAGAATGGGTGCCTTATCTCTCTTTGACACACAAACAGTTTTGCAGTAACAAACTTAAATCAATACATACACAACCAACTGCAACAGCATCTACATTGATATCAAACCATACAAGTGTTATTTGTACATGTATTCGTTTTGGATGTAGTGCACCTAGTAAACACACAACCTGTCATGATTAGTGCTTGCAAATATGCAGCTCTGCCTTACATTTCTGTGTTTGTTGGCCACTCTTCATTTATCTAATCAGTAATCTGAGACATGCAGTGTGTAAGCCTTTCTATATCATTGGCCTTAAAATGTGTGAGAATATTAAGTGGAAATAATATGCAGTTGCCAACAAATGAAGGGCAGGTTGGATGTTAAGGAACACAACCTGTAACTTGTGTGCTGCTTACTTACATTTCCAACCTTACATCTAACACTTTGTAGATCTAATAAATCCAAAAGGCGTACACAGATTTGGAGTACCAAACAGCTTTAATTCTGGTACCTCAGCATTTTGTCTTCAAGGGATATCAATATATCAAATTCTAAAACTTAAATATATTAAACAATTAAACAATTGTGTTTCAAAATTTGTCTATACATCCCACTTTTAAAGTGACCAGTGCACATTATACATAAACGCATCATTTAGTCATGAAAAACTACTACATTTCCCATAGAACTTCAGAAGCAGCAAAATTATAATGATTTCTGCAGCAATGTCATCAACAAAAATTCAACCAAGTTTACATAAAAAAATACAACACCTTTTCATAATGTGTTTATGTACTCATATGAAAAATATATACAGACACACACACACACACACACACACACACACACACACACACACACACACACACACACACACACACACACATATATGGACATATTATCAATGACATTTCTTCAAAAATGTAACAACGCCTCCTGATTTAATCCATGTAGGACCAAGGTTCCAAAATTAAAAATGAAAGTGTTCTCCAGCTGATTTAACTTATTAGCAAATAGAGTACCACTACCACTGTTGCCAGATGGTTGGGCTAATACACCAAAAAAACAGGGAATCCAAATTTCCTGAATGGGCTTCAATAAAATGTTCTGCCACTGGACTGAAGCCTATATTACCCCTTCTAATATTTCCCAAATGTTCCAAAATTCTAATCTTAACTTTTCTTTTTGTCTGACCTATATACCATCTCACCTCATCACACCCACAACCTAGAATGTATATAATACCACATGATTGACAATTAAACCTTGCAAATTATTGTTGAATAACATTGAAAATGAATTCAGTATATTCAATTGTAAACAATTTAATTTAAGTAAAGAAGAATGGCAAGAACTTTCCAAACTTTGTGGCCAGATAGGAGATTATATTTTTAGGGTAGCAGACAAGGGTGGTAACTGGGTTATTATGGACAAAGCTGGCTACCAGAACATGGTAATTGGACTTCTGTGTGACAAAATAATTTATGTTAAGCTCCCTTACAACCCTCTTGCATGGTTTAAAACTGAGTTAAGTGAACTATTAGTGAAGGGGGAAAGACTGGGGTTCCTTTCATCACAGTCTGTTAAGAAGTTGTTTGTTGCCAGTGCTTGAGACCCATATTTTTATGCTATACCAAAGATTCACAAGAATGTGAGCAGGCCACCAGGGAGACCGATTGTTGCTGGCATTGGTTCTTACCTGGAAATGTGGGGGTATTATAGGACTCTTTACTTAAAATGCATTTGAGTTCCCATACGAGCCCACATAAAGAACACACAAGAGCTTTGTGTTCTAATGCAGAATATGGTTTGGAGAAAGGAATATTTTGGGCCACTATGAACATTTTCTCTTTGTACATGAATATTACAACTAAGGGTCTTGAAGCTATAGCATCAATACTGGGTGAAGGGCCCTGCAGTGCCTACATTTTGGAGATACTTGAATTTTATTTAACACAAAACTATTTTAGTTTTGACAAGGAATATTATTTGCAGATGAGGAGCACTGCTATGGGGGCTCCTTTTGCTCACTCTTATGCTGTTTTGTACATGGGGAGAGTTTGAAAAGCAGTTTATGTACAGCCATATTTATTACAAGGAGAAGGTGATGTTATATGGGTGATACATAGACAATTAGATTTTCATATGTAAGGGACCTATATCCAAGTTTGAAAACATTGTGGGGGATTTGAATTCAAACAGTCATGGTTTACAGTTTTGTTGTCACACAGACTTCAGTACCATTAGTTTTCTGGATGTCCAGTTTTTTTGTGAATGAGATGGGTATTATTCAATATGTTCCATTTAGGAAGAGTACTGCTGTGAATAATTATTTGCATGCTTCCAGCATGCACCCTGAACATCTCATTAAGTCATTGCTTTATGGTGAATGTAGAAGAGTATGGATGAATACTTGATGGCGTCTAAAGAGAAATCTCTGGCTGAAGCAGAGGATAGATCATCAGCCAGAGGGTATTCTAGATCTATTCTTAATGAAGCAAATAATAAATTGTTAAATAATGTGATAAGTAGGGAACAATTGCATGAGAGTAGTAAGTTTGGACATATAATTCAATTTACTTCAAGAGAGGAGGGGACAAAAAATAAAATATTTTATGTTCCTAGGTTTGGGCCCTTTTGGTCCCTTTTCAGACACACTCAGACAGGTGGTTACAAGGTTATGGCCAATGATAACAGCTGATGATAAACTTAGCACTTTATCTCCACATCATGTGACTTTTTCTTTTGGTAGATTTTTAAACCTAAAAGAATTGTTGAACTACCCAGTTTCCAAATAGACCCAGAATAGTTCATTAGGGTGTTTTTCTTGTGGGAGATGCAGTGTGTGCCATAGAATCAGAAATGTATCTAATACTATGATCAATGGGAAAGGATTTGTCTCTCAAGCAAGGTTATTTGCCAATTATGTGGTGTTATATACGTACATTCTGGGTTGTGGGTGTGATGAGGTGAGATAGTATATAGGTCAGACCAAGAGAAAAGTTAAGATTAGAATTTTGGAACATCTGGGAAATATTAGAAGGGGTAATATAGGCTTCAGTCCAGTGACAGAACATTTTATTGAAGCCCATTCGGGAAATGTTGATTCCCTGTTTTTTAGTGTATTATCCCAACCATCTGGCATAGTGGTACTCTATTTGCTAAATTAAATCAGCTGGAGACTACTTTCATTTTTAATTTTGGAACCTTGGTCCCACGTGGATTAAATCAGGAGGTGTTGTTCAATTTTTGAAGAAATGTCATTGATAATATGTCCGTGTGTGTGTGTGTGTGTGTGTGTGTGTGTGTGTGTGTGTGTGTGTGTGTGTGTGTGTGTGTGCGTGTGTTTATATATTTTTCATATGAGTACATGCACACATTATGAGAAGGTGTTGTATTTTTTATGTAAACTTAGTTGAATTTTTCTGATGATGTTGCTGCAGAATTCATTATAATTTTGTTGTTATAATTTTGCTACTGCTGAAGTTCTATGGGAAATGTAGTAGTTTTTCATGACTAAGGGATGTGTTTATGTATAATGTGCACTGGCACTTTAAAAGTGGGATGTATAGAGAAATTTAGAAACACAATTGTTTAATTGTTTAGTATTGTTAAGCTTTAGAATTTGATATGTTGATATCCCTTGAAGGCAAAATGCAGAGGTACCAGGATTAAAGCTGTTTAGTACTCCAAATCTGTGTATGCCTTTTGGATTTATTAGGTTTTTCTGTTTTTTCTTTGGTTTTGATAAGTGTTTAAACTTTGTAGATCTAACCTGATGCACCCAGTGGAAGTAAGGCAGCCTGCAGTACTGTTGTGTGTTCCTTCTCCGAAGCCCTAATCATTCACAGTTGCAATCCATTAAAAACACTGAAGGAGTGCCTGCACTATGTTTACATATCCTACACATATCCAAATTTTGGGAATCAGCAATTCTAATGAGCTCACACCTCATTTGCATATTCACTGTGCTAACAGCCCTAAATCTACACCATATAAAAAGACAACTGTGTAGGTAGGTAAACTGATGGTGAGGAGACCTGTTTATTTTGAGAAGACTGCACATAATGCTATTTCTTCAAGATATATCTGTACAGAGGAGTACTGAACTTCAGAAGGTATGCTTCCATTTGGTCAGCTACATACTGCATATGCTGGAATGTATTTAAGAAAAATCTGAAGCAAAGGCGTTTATGCTTTTATCTGTATGCATTAGTAAGAAGTGTACTGATGGCATGGTCATGTTTGCCAAGTCATTTCAGAAGTAAATGTGATTGTCAATACATGATAATGGAATGTTGTGTGATAAATATGTACAAATGTTTCAGGAGCAGTTCCGTTGATAGCACTTTTAACATTTCAAAGATGATTTATTAGCAAAATGTGTCATTTTCCTGTTCTTTTGGGAGGGGAGCATAGGTGAGTTACTGTTTTGGCACAAACAAGGATAGACTGTTCTTTTGTGGGTGGGGGAGCAAAGGTGAATTACTGTTATGGCACAAACAAGGATATGTTGCTTTTGTTGCTCTGTTTTGCAACCTGCCTTTTGTTCATATTTCACATCTGTAGACTGTTGTATGTTTCTACAGGGGTAATACTGAGTGGCTACCTTTTCTGTTTTATCTGGAATCAGTTATTCAATACTTATGTGATACGTATGTGTATTATTCTTCTGTTGTCCTTTAGGACACCTAGGAGTATGCCATCCTGGCATGTCAATCCTCAGAGACCCTCCCACCAATGCTGAAAATCAGGTCATAGCGGATGCCTTTAGGCAACATGGTACTTTTCTGCTGGAAACGGGACAGGGAGATATGGCATATAGGATGCAAATTTAGCAAGAGATAGTTGCTGATCTGCATGCCGAGGGTGGCCATGGCAGGACATACAAGCAAGCACACCACAGGACTACTGACATGATCACATCTGCATGGAGGAGAGCAGCTGCAGTGGGCTATGACCAAATGGGTACCAGGGTAGGGCCTGTTAGGGAACCACCACTACTAACACCCAATCAAGCATTCCTTGCCAGTATCAGAGATCCAGACAGTTCACAGGAGAGTGCAGTAAAGCATGTCCTAAATGTGGGATCTGAATGCCATGGGTGGCCACGGCAGGGCATATGAGCAGGTGAGCCACAAGGCCACTGACATGATCTCATCTGCATGGAGAACAGCTGCAGTGGGCTGTGACATGCTAAAACTGTTCTTACTGATTTGTTATACTGAGCACTAAACCAGGTGATCTTTTGTTGGAGAGGACCTCCCTGCACCCTTGTGGCAGGCAAGTGCAGTTAGGCTTCATCTGATTGAAGGTTGCTGGCACAGGGCTCAGTTTTGAGCTTTTTTATTGCCTAAATTGTTTAACTCAGTTTGCTCACTGTTTTAACACAGCTCCACAGAGTTAGCAACCAGCCACTGCTCTGCTGTTTTCATCTGTTTATGGGTAGCGCACCTCTGTGTGCAGTGGGGGTAATCACTGGTGGTTATAAAGACAAAAACTTCAGTAGATAAATTTTCCCTTAGTAGGTGTCCATGTTCCAGCCAAGAAGTCCTTAAATTGCACTTAGCTGCTCAGAGAGCACCTCAGCTGCACTTTTGCCTCTTAAACAGTCCCAAACCACCAAATATATAATAGTCATACAATTTAGAGAGCCCCTGCTAGTACATACCCTTTATAGAGCACTCCATTAGTATAGACCCAGTTTAGAGCACCCAATTATAGCACACCCCTCCATCTTCTCTCCCCACTGTGAAAACAGGATTTAACCTGGCATTATGAATGGTCAGTTTCCCTCCATTTCTCCTACCAGCCTGATTGGCTTGAGTATCTTAAGGCAGTGTATCAATGGTCTCATGTGCACTGGCAGCCATCTACTCCTAAATCACCCAAGTACAATTTGTGAGAGATGCATCTACACTAAGAATCTGGGAACTTTGCTCTCTCACACACAGAATAGTAACACCTCCTATGCAAAATATGCATTCAACACATAAACCATTATACACAGAGGTACTCACCAGAAACCTTCTTAAACACCAAAGACCTTCCAAACACAAACATGCTACACCTCATACAGCACCTACAGCACTCAGCACACATAAAAACACAAGCACTGATCTTTTACCAAATAAGCCCTCAAGGCAAAGCACATCTAAACTAAATTTTTTAGTCATAGGTGATTCCATTGAGAGAACCACAGATGTTCCACTCACCAGGCTGGACAAGAAGGATAGTACAGTCAGCTGTCTAAGGGTGCCAAGATTCATCAGATCATACATGCACTCAAGTCTCTCAACAAGTACCATTATGGCTTTGTCATAGTTCATATTGATGTGAATGACTTGAGACGAACCTCAATGGACTATATGAAGAGAGACATGATTGAGGTCTATGAATATGTGCCCCAGGCAGGTATGTCCCTAGCCTTGAGCAGCATTCTACCCTCACCTAGGATGATACCACAGTATAAACAAAAAAATGATTGACATCAACAATTGGCTTATTTTCTGGTGTCATTCTAAGGGGATCTAGTTCCTGTCAGCCTGGGATGACATGGTTGATAGACCACACTTCTTTGCCAGAGATGGTCTTCACCTGTCACCTCTAAGTTTTTGGTTGCTGGTTAAGCCACTTGCCTCTCCATACTGTCATTTTAGGCAAGGTCTCAAGAACAAAATTTCCGATGTGAAAATATCACTCACACAAATAAATTAAAGATTGTGCTGCTAAACACTAGGAGTTTAAATCAGAAAATGCACTCTCTGGAAGCATTCCTCCCCCTGGAGGATGTTGATATCTTTGCAGTCACAGAAATGTGGTTCAGGGCTGCAAAGAATACCCCAGCCTTGCAATGCTACAATGCCTTCCACACTTTCAGACCACAAAATGAACACGTGAGAACCAAAGGTGGAGGAGAATCTATCTTCATCAAAGATAAATACAACTCTAGACTGGTTAGACAGGAAAACTCTATGGAATTACTCCAAGCTCAACTAACTGTAGGTAAGACCTCCCTTCAAGTCATCATTAGCTATAGGCCCCCTTCAATGAACCAAGATACCCACGCTGTTTATTTGGTCCTATTTGAGTCAATCAAATTACAACCAAACACTCTAATCATGGGCGATTTTAATTATCCCTCCATTGACTAGGAAACTTATACGAGTGCCAACATGCGGGCACAAAGGTTCCTGGACTTTGTTAACACTAATGCCCTGGAACAAATAGTATGCAAGCCCACAAGAGGCTCAAATATTCTCGACCTGGTCCTCACTGACATGGGTGACCATTGCACCACCACAAGTACAGGACCGTCACTGGTTAAATCTGATCACAAGTCAGTCACATTTGATGTAGCTATAACACCTGAACCCCTCTTAGATGAAATCAGGCTAAAATATGTCACCAACACTAATTATACCTTCGTAAGGGATGGCATAAATAATTTCCAAGCTCCTGTTCCCACAGATGGCATTGACAACTATACTAAACTATACGCAAATGACCTGTACAAACATTTATACACATGTATTGACACAGCTGTACCTGATAGGATCTAAACAAGATCCTCAAGAAAAAACAAACCTCCCTGGTGGACATCTAGCATTAATAAACTATACAACGAGAAAAAGAAGTTGCTGTCTAAGAATAAAAGAAGAGAGGTCCCAGCACTGGGAGAACACCCTCCTCTGCTTGAACAATCAAGTAAGATAACTTGTAAAATCCTCTAAGAGCAATTTAAAAAAAAATTAGCAACCAAAGCTAAGGATAACCATAAGGCATTCCTCAGCTATATCTGTAACCTAAAAGGTAGGACCCAGTTGTGTGCTGAACTAACTGTGGATGGCATCACACTCACTGATCCTGTGAAAATAGCTAACCTATTACCTGACAGGTTTGGCAAAAATTTCACCCCCTGTCCCCTCCAAACATTCCAGAAAGCATTCCTTCTTCATCTCCCTCACCTTGAATCTCCAAAGGGTAAGTCATTAATGTTCTCTCCAAGGCCAAAAACACAGTCTCCATGGGACTGGATGGCATCCCAGGTTACATTTCAAATGGTCTAAAACCTGAGTTAGTAACTCAATTAGGTACTCTCTTCAACCATAGCCTGAATGCTGGTTTTGTCCCTGCTGAATGGAAAACAGCAACTGTCATCCCCCTTCATAAACCAGGTACAGCAATAGACCCTGGGAACCACAGACCTATAAGCTTAACCAGCTTTATTTGTAAGGCCATGGAAAGAATCATCATGGATCTTATAAATAAGGATGTATAAAAAAAGATATAATAAAGACAACTGTGATGGACTTTCAGCTGTTTTTATTTATTTTTTTTTTACATAAATAAGGATATAGGTGATCTCCAAACCCTTGATCTGACACAGTTTTGTTTTGTCAAAGGCAGGTCATGCCTGTTAAAATTGCTGGACTTCTTCCAAAATGTCAACAGAGCCATAGACAAAGGCAAATCTGTGCATACAGCCTAACTGGACTTAGCCAAGGCCTTCAACACAATCCTACATTCGGGCATGATTAATAAACTCTCCCAGTTGAATATCAACCCTTATGTCATCAGGTGGGTTGCTAACTGGCTCATTGAGAGATCACACTCAGTCAAAGATGGGGACTTTACCTCAACCAGCTGTCACCAGTGGGTTTCCACAGGGGTCAGTGCTAGGCCCCCTATTGTTTTGAATATACTTCGCACAAGTTCAGGCCAAAACAGAGGGGCTGTAGCTGACAAAGTTTGCTGATGACTGCAAATTAGGTGCAATCACTGAATCCCCAAACAATGTCAATATACTTCAACAGGGACTTAAATAAACCAATGACTGGTGCCAAAGCCATGGACTCAAACTCAGTGCAAACAAATGCATTATCATCCCCTTTGGTAAAAACGATATCCCTGCAAACTATCATATAAATAGTAATTCCCTAAGTAAAACTCAGTAGTGAGAGACCTGGGAATGCAAGTTGACTGTAGCCTAAACTTTGACCACCATGTGTCTACTGTGGTAAGGAAGGCATTCTATGTTGCACATCTCATTAGCAAGACATTGCCTCAAGAGTGAAAGAGGTCATAACACCTCTGTACTCAACCCTCATCAGGCCAGTAATTGAGTGCAATGCTCCTTTTGGTATGTACCTTACCAGACACTTGCAGCAACTTAACAGACCTCAGAGATTTCTAACCAAGAAAATGCAGGGTCTCCAGCACATGTCATACATTGACAGACTGAAGTAATTGTCACCATACTCAGTAGCATACAGATTACTTAGAGGAGACTTGTGCCTGGCCTAAAGAGCAATCTCGGAACCACACGTAATGGAAATGCTGCACATCTGCAAGTCAAACAGGACAAGGGTCACCCACTTCAGGGACCTTAACCTGGCTTGAAACATAAAAAGGACCTGTTGAAGAGGCAATTATGTCTTTCAGAGGTTGCCACTCATCTGGAATAGGCTACCAGTTTAAGCATGTTAAGTATGACCCTGTTTAAGCATAGCCTGAATAAATGGATGGGAAACTATACATTCTTGCCAGGGATTTCACCCATGACCCTCCTAGATATGGGCAGCCATTGCTAAGATCTTGAGTTTAGACAAGATTGTTTATATTGGGTTTCTCTAGTATTAAGGTGGGTACACATGGCTAGTCTTATAAAGATCTTTGGGTCAATAGCTCAGTAAGCCACTATGAACCTATGAACCTATAATTGACATAAAAAGGGGTAAAAGTATTATCCCCGTGTTACTGTTAATTGTGATGATGTTGCTCTTACCTTCTGCTTAACTTCCTCCAGGACCATCTGGATTACAGAGAAGAATCACTTCTGCAGATGGTAAGCCAAACATTTTTATGTCAGTACTGCTGAGCAAGCTAAAGAAATATTTTAGTTTGTGCTGTTGATATCAGACCTGTTGTGCGTATTGCTATACTGTCTGCCATAGTGGCAGCACTGTTACTTTTTTAGTATATATTGCAGTATATTAGTGTAGGTACTGATGTATTCATGTGTATGTTGCTTTTTATCACAGGTGATCATGACAATGGCAGTGTGGGCCCTCTCCCACCTGATGTCAGTGTATCAGCAAATTCTGAAAATGATAGTGGCCAAACTGAGGTACAGTCAGGGGGTGCAGAGGTTGAATCTGACACTGAGACTGACATACACCCATCCCATGCAATTCCATCGGACACAGCCAGCAGGCCTATGCCTACACATCCCAGTCAGGGCACAGATATTGGAGAGGTGGAGGGCAAGGCCATTGATCAGGAAAGTGTAGCTACTTTGGCTTCAGTGCCTCTTGAGTCTGGCTGTAGCCAAAGTGTGGGTGAGGTGCCACACAGGAGGGTTGATAGGGGTGCTCAGAGGGGCCCTGCTGTCCCTCCTCCACATGGTGCTGTTGTCTCTTCCCGTGCCACTCAATGTATGTTTAGGGCCATCATGGAGGCACAGGCATGGTCCCATAGATGTTCCAGACAAATGCTTAAGGTTGTACATGTGGCAAAGTCTAACGTGTGTGACTGCCTCCACCATGTTGCCGATTCAATGGATTTAATGAATGACATGTTGGAATGAGGAGTGTCTGTGATGGAACATCTGCTGGGAGGGGAACAGCATCTATGTGTTAGCAGGTCAGCCATATCATCTGCTGTCAGTCAATGTGACTATGCCCGATCATGCTCCAAGAGTGACATCCACTGCTCCATCAGTGAGTGTGCTGTCCACACCCAGACATGGAAGGCCTTGGTTCATAGTCCTGGCTGCCCTAATGAAGGGAGCTTATCCAGTAGACTTCAATCAATTCAGGTAACAACACTGCATCTGACCATGGGTGTGGATGTGCCAGTCCAACTCCTGGCATTGCCAGTTCTCATAGTCAGGGACAACAGCGATGAACTGTCACTTCTACCATGCACTGCTTACACCTGTCTGGCATACCAAGACATAGAGCCAGCATAGAGCTTGGCTGTGTTCATGCAGACACTCACACACCAATTTCATCTGGAGGATTTTACAGACACACACACACACACACACACACACACACACACACACACACACACACACACACAACAGTTACTCATTTTGTCTCAGTGGCCATTTGTTGATGTATTCAACTGTCTGCCTGCTTCTCTTTCTTCCTCACACACACTCACTGACCTTTTGTGTCAGCCTAGGCATCCTGCTCCCCCACACAACACTCTGTGCAAGTGATGATAACTGTGCCATATCCCTGTTTTCTATCTTTTGGATACAGGGATGCAAAAGCTCTGTTTCTGATGCTCAGAGTGCATATCTAACTTAGTATTTAATATATCTGCATTTGTGATGTTGATCTGTTATTTGTACCTTTGACATATATTGGCCTTGGAAAGTTAAACAGGTGATAGCATCAAAATTTCCCAACTTTATACTCAATGATCTTGTGAGGGTTGTGAAGTCAGGAAACTGCAATGTGTGTCATCACTTTTTAACTTCTCTCTTTAATGATTTTCCAGTACAATTGTATGGTGCTAAACTGAGGGCATGCAGTGATCATCAGTACTTTCGAGAGGTATGACTGTGTGAATCTTTGATGGCTGAGACCTGCTGCTTAGTAATGAACATATATAAGTCAAATAAGTCTCTGCTGTCACATTTTAAGGTAAATTCTGAACAAATCTCCCACCTTTTACTTACTTACCGGACTAAGTAATGAAAAACAAGGAAATGCCACATAGAAATATTATTAAACAATACACTCCAGGTTCAGGACTTACCTTGTAAATGCAGCAGTTGCCACAGTTTTAGTTCAGGACTGACTCTGTCTGATGCAAGCAGTACACAGCCAATACATGGGGAGGTAAAGGTTGTGTAAGTTGCCTGGCATCAATGTATGTATGTGAGCAGGAGGAAGGCTTTAGGACCCTAAGTGATGAGTGAGTATGCTATGTGTTGTCTCTTAGCCAATGCAAGGGCATACTGAGCATGCCTACATCTGCCTACACCCACAGCAGCTGGTGGTTCCCACTCAGACTACTCATCTGCATGTGGCTGTGGTGACTGTGGTGGGATGTGTGCCTCTTGCTGATCCTGCTGAAGCTGTTTCATTAGGATTATGTTTGGTAGCATGGCACATACTATGAATATTTCTGTACATGTCATGAATTGTACTGCAGGGCCCCCCAGATGTACCTAGACACTGGAACCATGACTTCAGCAGCACAAACACAAATGCTCTATGATATTTCTGGTTTGAGCATGTGCCTCATTTTGGCATTCTTCCATAGGTGTGTGTGCATTTCTGATGGGTGTCATCATCCACAGCTCCAGTCCATAACCTGCATCCCCCAGTAAATGACTCTATGGGATATCCCCTCTTGCAAACATCTGGTACATTGGGAGGTGTGTCAGATATGTGAGCTGTGGCAACTGCCAGGGCTGCCAGCATACACATTCAGTATTATTCCCTTGGCATTACACACAACTTGGCAGTTGATAGAGTGGTATTCCTTTCTGTTTTATGTAGAGCCTAGCCTGTTTCCCGGGTGGTGCTTTCATTTCTATATTTGTGTGATCTATGGTACCCATTACTTCAGGGTAGTGTGTTACACAGTAGAACTCCTGCATATTTCTGGCCCTGTCCTAAGAACTACTGGGAAAATATATGTGGTCACTGGAATGTTGGAGCATTGCATTCAGGTATTGGTGGAGGACCCTGGATGCTGATGCCTGTGACACCCGCAATATGTTCCCTGTTGGTCTCTGAAAGGTACCTGTAGCTAAGATTCTAAGGGCTGCACATAACTTTGTCTCCACTGGGATGGGTCCCCCTTGTTTGACTCTAGCTCTGAGATGAGGACAGCAGAGGTCACAGAGTTCCTGTAGTGTGTCCCTGTTCACCCTGTAGCACTCTAGAATTTCCACATCATGTAAGTTGTGAAATGTTAAACAGGGCTTGAAAACTCTTCTCCTTCTCAGCCTAGGCCTATTAGCAGCAGCATTGGCTTTAGCATGTAGCATATGCAAATGAATTAAAGCAGCAGCAGCCCCTAACATTCTGTCCGTGTAGACTCCTTTCCATGGCTGTGTTCCAAAAGTTTTGGAATTCACAGGAAAAACCAGCATGGACTCTACATGGATGCTTTATAGCTTGTTGAATAGCTCCTCTGTGTTTGATTGGCTGATTAGCATGCAGTTCAGCTGCTTATGCTGTAATTAGCATGCCACTGTGTTTACCTTGTTTGCTCAGGGGTGCGCACCTCTACACGGTGCATGCTGAATCTAAAACTGTCTGCAGTCGTGCGATGTGCACATGGTGAAATGCGACCATGTAGGCTTTACTGAATACCCCCTCAATACTTTTCATGGAGATACTTCTTAGGTAAATCACTGGTTGATGGTGACATGAAATTCAAGGTTAGAGATCATAATTTATGTCATATTTGTAATGCTGTAGCAACCGTTTCACATTTTTTCAGACTATTCCAGAATTCAGTTATTTTTGTCAAATGCTTTTGTGTTCTTATACTGTTGATTTTCTTTTTCCTGGTCACATTAGATATGATTCTGTATAGATGTTAATGTAGGTCTTTTCCTCTTGTTGTATTTTTGACAGATACATTTTGTTGGGGTATTATGGCGTATTTGGTTGGCAAGATATGTAGAATTATTGCTTAACAAAATTTGGGAACATGTTTTGACATTGGGAAAGCTAAGGAAATAGTTGTTGAAGAAAGGGTGGAGGAACATATGTCTATGTTTATCAAAATGATATTGTTGGATTACTGGATATGTTTTTATTATAACACATTTTATTATGTGTATATTTTTTTGCCTTTGTTGATTATATTATGTGATGTTCTTGCTTGTTATCAAAATAAAACTCCCCTACTCTTTTTAATAGGTGCCATAGGATCTTTTACATCCACCTGATCTGCCACTAATTCAGGCAGATGGGACCTTGGCTTGACAACTCATCTAAAGGAGTGCAGAACCACCCCTTATGCTGCAATGTACTATCAGCAATCCATCTACCTGGTGTTTGAGTAGAATCTGCAATCTTCTGTCCCAAAGTCAAGTATGGTATTCTGTTATGCCACTGATATACTTACAATCTGATGGTAACTGACAGACATAAAAGGTACCAGTGGTTAAGGTGAAGCTGTACCTTTGGTAACTATTTATATGATATGCATTACATATGAACACATTTGTTGGCAAGGATAAGCAGGCAATGTGGACAACAGCCTGGTAGGTAAATTCTTCAAGCTACTTAGATGAAGTATTCTGCTCTCGATGACCTGGTTTTTGCACCAAAAATTCTGGTAGGTGTTAAATGTCAAGATAGTGAGAGTATATGTCGATATAATTTTAGCTGTTGTGTATCATACTGCACATAATAACAGTTTATTTTCTGTATTTCTTTTCCTCAAAAAATGAGTTAAGAAGTGAAACTGTAGTACAGGCTGTGATGTTTTCATGCCCCACATCCTAGCACAGATGGTAACATATTCTTTTTCTTCCCACTGCCAACATATTATCAACATACATGTTCTGTGCATATCACTCATCATGTAATACCCACTATATTGTATGTTTGATATAATGTTTTTATATCAGATCATGCCTTTTCCTGTGTAGTGTGACCTACAACATCCAATTTTTGCCCTGATGTACATAGATGTGGATAGATATGTAATCACTCACATGGGGAAATAATGTTATGGTCATGCAAACAAATGTACATACATCCCTGTAAACAGTATATAAGTTACTGACAATGATCATTATTATAACCAGCTCCTTTTTTATTTGTTTTTTTTTTTGTTTGTTTGTCTTTTTACAGGCAGTCTGTACCTCCTCAATAATCCTCTCCTATGTTTAATTATGCAGAGTTGTAAGGAAAGCCCTAAACCCAAAATCATAACAAAAATTGTAGAAAGTTATTAAAATAATTATAGAAAATTATATTTGAAAAAAAAGTAAGTCTAAACAGTGACATTATCCCATTTATGGCACTTTCTGTTTGCAAATCAGATGCACACATTGACATACAATATAATGGAGGCTCTCCGGTTCGATACTTGGCTGGGGTGCCTTCTGTGCGGAGTCTGCATATCCTCCCTGTGGTCATATAGGTTTCCTCCAGGTGCTTCGGTTTCCTGACACATCCCAAAGACATGCTGTAGGTGGATTGGATACTCTAAATTGGCCCTAGGCATGAGTGTGTGCATGTGTGTGCCTTCCGTGGAAGGTTGGACGCCGGGCTGGCAACCCGACACCGTAAAACTCCACTGCCAATCATGAGTGGACAGGTGATCCACTGTGGTGACCCCTAACCAGGAAAAAAGCCGAACGAAGAAGAAGAAGAATGGATTTAATTCCCAAAAGCCAGAGCCTATTGAAGAAAACTGCTTACTGTGACTATGTGGCAAGCACTGCAGTTTTTATGGCTGCAACACAGGGTATTGGTATAAGAAAAAGTACCCAAACACCTACATTAGGACGAATAATGCATCTCATGTCATGCTACATAGCAAGTATAAATGATATGGTAAGAGATTTTTATTTGGAAGAAAAGAAGGTGCTACACCACTACAAGACAACCATAATCCCACCCCTATGCCTTTCCCTTACCACATTAGAAGGTATAAATTAAAATGGTCCATTTTTGGGCTATGAGTGGTACATGTATGCAAATTCTGCCTACACATATGAAATATGTGTATTTCATCTAAACAGGACTAATTGATTAGGTTTAATCAACTCCATTTTAAACTAAGATACAGTCCATGTTAATAGTGAGCTCATAGGATTATGGAGAAAGGAGGTTTCACCTTAAACCCAAGGTTGCAGAAACTCACAGCAGATATATTTAGAATTACAACTGTATTCGCTATGAAAACCCTGCACACACACACACACACACACACACACACACACACACACACACACAAGCATGCGCACACACGCACATATGCAGGTAGCTTGATTTTTTTTGTGTATGTGTTTTGTTAAAGTCAGTGTTATGCATTGTCAGCTTTATATTTTCTTTATGCTTCGATCACTGCAGTTTCATTCACATAATTGCAATGAATTCAAGCATTATAACACATCAAACTTTCCGTGTTTGGTATGCAATGAATGAGTGCAGTTTATCTGGTAGAAATTTAATCTAAATGAATTTATAATGTAGATACGGAAATGTTATTGGCAAGATAGCAGCTAAATTACAATTTCTAATGTGGGATTCAGTTTTGATAATGCAATGCAATTATGTCCTCAAACCCAAATTTGTTTTCCCATTACCAAACACCCCCATCTGCTGTGAGATCACTCCTCTTCAGTGTCAACAATGTACATATCCCAGAGTTGAGAAGCATTAACAGTAAATCTGCAATAACTTGCACAGCCTTCAGCAGTGATGTGCATCACCTTTAGGTAACACACACGCAAGAAGGTGCTTCAGTTAAGAATCCTAACTTAGATATTTTATGTTTTTTCCAAAAGATAACAATTGATATGAATGAATGGATGAATGAATGAATTAATTAATTAATGTTTTCATCCTTACCAGGATTTCTGACTCAAAAGTTTAAACATTTCTTATTATATTCCAAATATAGTATGGTAGATACTTTTCCAATCAAAAGTCAATGATGGAGGTCTTGTCAGAATAGGAAAGAGTTTTTGTGTCATCCAATCAGAGTATTAGCCAATATGCATACATACATATAGAAATACATATGTACATACATACATACATGTATACATATTTCTTTGCTTTTTGTGTTCTTGATGTTTAACACTATTGAAACTTACACAATATATCAAATTATAATACAAAAAAGAAAAGCAAAAACAATGCAAATCTAACAATAATTACAGATTAATAAAAATAAGATAAATGGAATAAATGAAGACACTAAAAGAACGTATATGTTCCTCAGCTCATTTTTTAGGACTTAAAAGATTAGTCATGTTTGTTCTTTCAAAATGCATTTTTCAAAAACAGGTACTACACTTTGTTAATGTGCAAACAGACACTTCAAGCTATTCTGAACATTTTGCATGTTTTTTTTTCTTTACCCCAGGATCTTAAGTTTGATTTGTATGTTTATTTTATTTATTTGTTTGACATTTGTTTACCAGGATGGTCCAGCTGGATCAATAGAGACCCATTTTCAGTGAAGGCCTGGGGAGAAAAGCTCCACATAAAATTATTATAAAAAAGTTACAAGTACCATCCAAATAATAAATGGCATGCATATAAAAACAGTAGTTTTTACATTCTGTGTTGTACATACACAATGGTAAGAACTTTGGAAACATCACATGGCAGTTGAGAAGAAATAGTATGATATCATGTAAGTGCAGAAGGGAGAGTCAGAACTTGTATCTAATGACATAGTATATAGCTAATCTTACATATAATTTGTAGTGATATGAAAAATAAAAAAATAGTTTGGTAAGAAAACCAGAAGCATAAGAGTAATAAATGTGGCTAATAGCAGATATAACAAGTAAATATCAGTGGTACTATTGCTACTATTTACAGCTGCCCTGAGTGAGGGGTACAGGAGGAAGGAAGACGGATATTTGGAAAGTGAATTAAGGGAAACTATGAGGTGATCAACCTGGAATAGAGCATGCTCAAAGCTAATTATTTGTTAGGTGTTCCATTAGCAGCACTTTGAATTTGGATGACTTGCAGTGTTGAGTATATGTTGGGGAATATAGTTCCAGGCTTGGGATATTTGCTTAGATAAGAGAGACTCTCCAAAACTGTTGTTGGCTTTTGAAACCTTAAGAAGTAATCTGTTGGTAGATTGCAGTGTTCTACTATTAGAGTATGGTTGAACTAGATTTTTGAGTTCTGGACATCTATCGGGCTGGTGTATGATGGAGTGGGCAATAGTGAGTTGGTTTAGAAGTATGAAGTTAGGAAATTCAATCCATTTTAGTTGTCTTTAAGGGCTATACAGTGGTGAGATCTATGTGGATGGTTTACAGCAAACTTGGCTATTTTATTGTAGCATGTCTCAAGCTTGCTAAGGTCTGATTTTCTTAGATTTGTGAAGATTAGGGAGGCTTATAACAGAGTGGATAGTACATGGCTTCTGACTATAGATTGTTAAAATGTTTGGGTAAGGAAGAGTTTGGATCTATACAGGGTACCCAGTTTAATATGTACCTTTTTGATTGAGCTATATGTTTATAATATTTTAAGCAGTTGTCTATGGTAACACCTAGCAGTTTGGTGTGGTCGACAGGTTTCAATTCTGGTGTTGTTTTTGGAGTAAATACTGAAAGAGAAGGACAGTTGGTATGTTTTTCATTTTTTGAATACCATTAGTTTTGTCTTAATGGGGTTGAGTATGAGTTGATTGTTGCAGAGATATTCTATATCTGTGAAGGCTTTTTGTGTTTTGCAGAGGAGCTCTGGGAAGGATGGGGCTGTGCAGATGAGTAAGATGTCATCTGCATATTATATGATGGTTGCTGAGTCTGTAGCGGAACTGAGTTTATTAGTAAAAATAATAAAAAGTAGTGCTCCAAAAATTGAACCTTGTGGGATACAAACAGAGATGGGGAGGAGAGCTGAGATTTGATATTGCCATTTAACTGCTTGTCTAGATGACATGTAGCTACAGAACCATGAGATGGTGGATTGGGAGAGGTTTAGAGAGTCTAGTTCATTGAGAAGTTTTTGATGTGAGACAGTGTGAGAAAATGTCAAAGGCCTTTGACATGTCTAGGAAAATAGATGATACGTATTGATTGTTGCTTACTTTGTCTGTAAAGACTGATAAGAGTGGTCGCAGTACTATGTTTTTGACAAAGGCCATGCTGGGAGCTGGAGAGTAGATTGTTTTTTTATTAGGTAAGGCAGGAATAAGGGAGCGAATAGACTTTTTGAGAATTTAAAAGATAGGCAGAACAGCAATTGGCCTATAGTTTGATAATTCTGTAGATGTACCTTCTTTATGTAGTGGGATAATATGAGAGATTTTACAAAGCTTTGGGACATACTGTTCAGAGATGGAGGGTTGATTAGTATGGTGACTGGATAAGCAATGTCATTGGCTGCTAGTTTAAGAAATTCATTTGGTAGGTGGTCTTCTGCAAGGGATGATGGTTTTAGTTTCTTGAGTAGTTTGCATATAAAGCTAGTTTGCACTGGTTTCATAGAGAAGGAATTAGTTTGTGGCGTTGAATTTGGGGGAGCTAGAGTGGTTTTGTTGCTGTCTGGTATCAGGGACAGAACTGTGTTTATAAAGTGTAAGTTAAACTGGCTTGCTATGCTATCGGTGGTATTTGTGGGGGTGGAGCTGGGATAGTGCTATGTGCAAATTTTAAGAGTTGTTTTATGGCACTCCAGAATTTTTGGGGATTATTAAGATGCTTTTGTTGGAGTGATATGTAGTACACTTTTTTGTCTTGTTTTATTTGTTTTTTGGCTGAGATCCTTAGTTGACGAAAGTTTTGTAGAGTGGTTTGGTTTTTGGTGATTTGATAGTCCTTCCAGATTTTGTCTATTAGTTTCATGAGCAGCTTAGTGTCTTTTGTAAGCCAAGGGACTGGTTTTGCTTTTACCTGAATAGATCTTAGGGGAGCCAGGCTGTTTAGGATATCCAGAAATGTATTGTTGAAGTACTGGTCTACTTTGTCTAGTTGAAGGTGTTTTAAAGGGGACCAGTTGCATTGTTTTAGGAGGGAGTTGAAGGTATTGGGAGAGAAGTTTTGTTTCGATCGGATGTGCTTATATATGCTGTTGCTCAAGACACATGCTTTATGCCTTGGGATACAGGTGGGCAAATAGTGGCTGAGGGGAGTCTGGCAGGCAACCAGCTTGGTTCCAAAGTGAGGGTCTATTTGTTAGGGTCTACTCTAGAATGGATTATTTGTTGCTGCATTTGTCAATTCTTGTAAGAAAGGAGATTAACTGGGAGAACCCAAAGAGATTAATGTGGTTTGTTGGGTTATTGGAGATACAGGTGGACCAGTCAAGGTTAAAATCTCCTAATATCAGAGTCTGCCAGCTGAATGTAGAGGCCAACCAACTGAGAAGGTTTTCTGTTGGGGTGGTATTATTTCTAGGGGGGAAATAGGCTGCTATGCTAATAATACTTGTATTACTCTTAACTTATAGGTTGGTAACTAGCAATTCTAGTTCTATTTGGTTTGGAGGATGTCTCTGTAGTTGTTCTAAGGTTAGAGAGTCTTTATAGATTATTGCAATACCTCCTCTTCATTTATGAAGTCTGTTGAGCCTGTGAACTTTGTAGCCTTGAATTAAAATTTCTGTATCATTAATATGGGGTTTTAACCAGGTCTCCATTATAACTGCAATGTCTATGGAGTACAGGGTAAGGGTTGCATGGAAGTCTAGAACCACCACAGAGTACAAGGCAAAAGTGAGAAATACAAAAAAAAACAGTTGTTATTGGAACCTATCGGTAGTTATTGGAACCTATCAATAGTTACTGGAAAAAGATGCAGGTCAGTACTACTGTTGGGTGAGATAGCAAACACAAGATAAGTAAAACTGTGTAGTTTGTGTTTTACTGTTGGTTTTTATACAGTTTATATAGCTGGGATGAGCTAAGGGGCTCTTTTTGTTTTGTTTTTATTTTTATTACAATTGTTGGCCAAGGTATCACAAGAAAAAAGAAGGTGGTAGGGGCAGGTGGGGTGCGACCCTGTTTGTGTGCATGTCACGGAGCAGTTAAAGGAGTTACTTACAGTATAAATGTACAACTTCTCACAAAAATTATTTAATTGCTGCAGTACAATGAGGGACGGATTTTCAAGATAGTCACTTGGTTGCTGATAAATCACACTTCGGGGCAAGGTTGAGTGGAGAGAAAGTGAAGTTCAAGGTTCCTGTTCCAGGTGGGGGGTGGGCTCACCACTAAGGGAGTAGAAGAGTGGTGGCGAGCACACTAAAATGCAAGTTGCGCCAGACGTGCACCTAATTCTGAGGCTTTGCTAGATTTAAAACATGGTAATGTTCAAAAACACTTTCAAGGGAAAAAAGTTTCTTGTAGATTGTTGTATATTATGTTTTCTTGTTTCAAAATATGTCTTTTGATAAATGCGAAAAGAAGTTATAACGGCTTAGAGCCCATATACACAAGTGCTATCTCATTTCTCTTCTGAAATGACAGTGACAGTCATGTTTATTTTATTTAGTTATTATTTTTTGTTATTTTTATGAAGAGTGGAACATAGATTAACAAATCGGGTAAACAAAAAATAAGGGTCTGTGAGCATTAACAAAAGGAGAGCTGGAAGGAATTCTGCTCAAGGACTGCAATTAACTAAATGATGTGCATTTTGTTGAGGTAGCATTTCATGTATCAGTGTCTGATTTGTTGAAGATCATTGAGTTGAAGCTGAAAGACCAAAATGACAACTGATCTCAACTAACATAACTTAACCTGAGGTTTGGTGATCTCAAGGTTAAGTTATATCAGATGGTTGGTGAAGGAGGATGTATGTTTCTGCCTGGAGAATGATGAGGACTTTGCCCCCATTTAAAAATGTTTTTGATGGGCTGCTAATTCAGTTTTCTGTTTTTTTTTTTAAATGGGCTTCAATATAGGATCATAATGGTTAAGGTGTTTGCCTTACAAACACAAGATGCAGGGTTTGAGTCTCACAAGGGATAATTGGCTAGGCTTAAAATGGCTCACAAGGACAATTAGCCTAGTACTAATCTATGAACCTATGAACTAGGCTATCGACCAGGAGGTCATTTTAAACCTAGCCATTTCAACCCACTGTAATACCTTAGAGGTATTAGTCAATACCCAAGATTGCATTTAGTGATGATTGCCTATGTCCTGGTAAGAATTTATGGTACTCCATCCACTCATCCAGGGTCATCCTGAACAATGAACATCATAGATGTGCTCTGTTTTACATGAATTGGTAGCCTGTTACAAAGACATGGCAGTCCCTGGGAGATAAGTCTGTCCATCTAGCATGTCCTATTTAGGTCATAGGCCATATTTAAGTCCCTGGAACGGGTAGTCCTAGACCCTTTTGATTTACAGATATACAGTAAGATCATTAGGTTTGGGTCTTGGGTTGCTCTGTAGGACAGGCATAAGTCTCCCCTAAGACGTCTATATGATATGGAGTATAGTGACAGGGATTTAAGTCAGTCTGTGTAAAGCACATGCCAGAGGCCCTTGATCTTCTTTGTTAGAAACCTCTGAGGTCTCTCTAATTACTGTAGGTGCTTAGTACGGTACATACCAAATGGGGCGTTATACTCAATTATGGGCCAGATAAGTGCCGAGTATAGGGGGGGGGGTTATAACTTCTTTTGCTCTCAAGGTGATGCCTTTTCTAATCAAGTGAGCTACATGGAAAGCTTTCCTTACAATGGTAAACATGTGGTGGTCGAAGTTAAGGCCACAGTCAACCTGTGATCCTTGGTCCCTTACCACTTTACGGATATTTAGGGTATTGTAATTGATTTGATAGTGTAAAGGGACATTATTTGTGCTGAAGGAAATGATGATGCATTTCTTTGCAGTCGGTTTGAGACGGTGACTAATACACCAGTTGCTGGTCTGTATGAGAACATCCTGGAATATACTGACATCATTTGGGGATTCAATGACTGCACCTAGTTTGCAGTCATCTGATAACTTGGTCAGTCACAACCCTTTAGTTTTGACCTAAACTTCTGGGAAGTATATACCAAAGAGTAGGGGGCCCAGCACTAACCTCTGTGGCACCCCACTGGTAACAGGTCTGCTGGTTGATGTGGAGTCACTCGCTTTGATAGTGTGTTTCCAGTTTGTGAGCCAGTTGGCAACCCATCTTATGACAAAAGGGTTTACATTCCATTTGCTAAGTTCATCGGTAATGCCTGAATATGAGATTGTGTTGAAAGCCTTTGTACATATTTGCACTCATCAATGGCCTTGGTCACACTTTCAAAGAAATCCACAAGAGTTAACAAGCAGGATCTGCTCTTCACGAAGCCAAATTGGGTAGGATCCAGGGTTTGGAGGTCACCTATGTCTTTATTTATGAGGTCCATAATTATATGTTCCATGGCCCTACAGATGAGGCTAGTCAGACTTATGGGTCTGTAATTCCCGGATCTGTTGCTAGGCCACTTTTGTGGAGGGGAATAACTGTTGCCATTCTCCATTCTGCAGGAACACAACCTGTGTTTAGGCTATGATTGAAAAGGGTACTTCGTGGTGATGCTAGTTCATGTTTTAGTCTATTTAGAAGACAGCCTGGGATGTTGTCCGGTCCCATAGAGGCTGTATTTTTTGCCTTGGACAAGGATTTAAGGACCTGCTTTTTAGATATGTAAGATGGGGTGTTGGGGGAGGATTTGTTGTAAGTTAAGGGGGAATAAGGGAGTGAAATTTTCGTCAAACCTATCCACTAGCAGGTTCACTATCTCTGTGGGGTCAGTGTGTGTGATACTGTTGGCCACCAGTTCTGCACATGCTTGGGTTCTACCCTTTAGTTTACATACATAGCTGTAAAAGGTCTTATGGTTATCCTTGGCAGTACTTGCTAGGGTCTTCTCAAAGGAGCTCTTGGAGAATTTGACAAATTGTTTTATTTGCCCGGTAAGGCTGAGAAGGGTACTTTTCCATTGTCGGGTCCTTATCTTTGTTTTCTTGGATAGCAACTTTTTGCATTTATTGTAGAGTTTATTGATGCTGGAAGTCCACCATGGCAGCTTGATTTTACTTGGGGCTCTGGCTTTAATTCTATCTGGTACAGCCAAGTTGATACACTTATGCAAGTGATTGTACAAGGCTTTAGTGTAAGCTTTGGTATAGTTACCACTTTCAGCTTGGGGTGGGGCTTGGAATGCATTTATACCTTCACCTAGGAGGGTATAGTTCGCCTTGGTGAAGATTTTAGCCTGATTTCACCCTTTGTGAGCTCCAGTGTTAGTGTCAGTGTGAAGGTGACTGATTTGTGGTCGGTTTTAACTAATGAGGGTCCAACAGTTGCAACAGTGCACCTGCTTGACATGTTGGTGAGGACCAGATCAAGAATGCTTGTTCCTGTTGTTGGAGTATAGACAATTTGCTCCGGGCCATTTGAATTCACAAAGTCAAGGAACTTTTGTGATAGCGAGTTTGGGCTAGAGTAGGTTTCCCAGTTGATTGCGAGGTAATCAAAATCCCCCATAACCAGTGTGTTTGGTAAAATTTGGATTGTCTTCAGTTTGTTTAAGTAGGCTTCATGTGTGTTGTGACCCATGGAGGGGGAATCTATAACTGGCTAGGACTTGAGTGGGGGTCTTAACCACTGTAACCTGGATCTGGAGTAACTCCATGGAGTTGTCCAGTCTAATTAGATCTGAGGTGAATTTATCTCCAATATAGACTGAAAAAGCCATGGTGGTGCAGCGGTAGCATTGTTGCCTCACAGCAAGAGGTTCTCCCATTCGATTCTCAGCTGGAGCGCCTTCTTTGTGGAGTCTGCATGTCCTCCCCTCGGTCGAGTGGCATTCAAAAGACATGCATAGAATGGGCGTGCCTTCGCTGAAGGTTGGACGTCGAGCTGGCACCTCGGCACCCGTAAAAAAATCTACTGCCAATCATTAGCGGACCGGAGTTTCACTGTGGTGATCCCTAACTAGGAAAAGCCGAGAGACGAACATAGACTGAAACACCACCTCATTTGGTTTTCACATGTTCAGTTTGTGATCTAAAGGTGTGGAAGGCATTGTAGCCTTGCAAGGCCGAGGTACTTTCTGAAGCCTTAAACTAGGTTTCTGTGACTGCACAGATGTCTACATCTTCTAGTAATAGAAGTGCTTCCAGGGAGTGCAGTGTTTGGTTTAAGCTTCTAGCATTTAACAGCATGACCCTTATTTTGTTCTGATTGGTTAATTTCACATCAGTAATGCTGTTTTCGAGACCTTGCCTAAAAAGGCACTATGGGAGAGGTAAGAGCGTTTGCCAGCAGCTGAAAGCCTAGGGGGCCAGATGCAAACTGTTACTGGCAAAGCAGCAACGTTTGCCGACCATGGTTTCCCAGGCAGTCAGGAACTGGATCCCCTTGGAATGACACCAAAAACTAAGGCAATTATTGAAATCAATCATTTTTTGCTTATACTTTGGCAACATTCTAGGTGAGGGTAGTATGCTGCTCAAGGCTAGGGACATGCCTGCCTGGGACACATACTCAGAGAGCTTGACCATGTCTCTTCTCATATAGTCCAGTGAGGTATGTCTCATGTCATTGACACCAACGTGAACTATGACAGAGTCATAATGGTACTTGTTGCTGAGAGACCTGAGTGCATGCATGCTCTGGCGAATCCTGGCACCGGACAGGCAGCTAACCGTGACTTTCTTCTTGTCCAACCTGGTGAGCAGGACATTTGTGTGTCTCAATATTGAGTCTCAAATGACAAGAAAATGTATTCATGTATGTGGATTTACGTGTTTGATGCATACTAAGTATATGAGTAGTGGTATGCGTATGTGTAGTGGTACTATGTGAATATGTAGTAGTGGGTGAGTTGACAACCTTCTCCATGTTACTGTTTTGAGTGAGAGAGAGCATGAATTCTATATTCTTGGTGTAAATACATCTCTCACACTCTGTACTAGACTGTGTTATTAGTAGAGGGTTGTCTGTGTACATGAGGCATTTGCTACACTGCCTCAAGAGACCCAAGTCAACAAGGTTGGCAGGAGAAACAAGGGTAGTCTAAATGCCCTTAATGCTAGGTTGAAGACTGTTGTCACTTGGAGTGGCTTTTCAGAAATGATCACAGAGGAGCTCAGTGAATGGATATTTCTGCCTGTGTTTTAAAGGGAAATCTGTTGAATTTAGCTGTCCAGCTTTGGCGCAGAATTGCACAGTAGTATACAGTGCTACACAATGTGCAAATAAGCAGAAACCTGTTCAGATGCAGGGCTTAAATACCAGAAGCTAAAACCTGAAAAAAGATTCTAACAAAATTCAAAAGTACCAATGAGGATGCTTATTCCAATCCCTAGACCAGCCTCCCTTTACCAGTCAGATGACAATGCAACACAATTCTCTCACAAAATTGCAGATAGGCTCCTCCCAATACAAGATGGCCTGGAAAACGTGCTCAAAACAAGCCACAACAAACAGTTCCAGAAACAGCAGGCCTGGATCTGGACTATGCTACAGCTACTAGATACCCTAGTTTCAGCAAGAAACACTAGAGAATATTTAACACAGTAGAAAAATAGCAGTGGGACACTGAAAAAAATGTTTGTTTGGGTCTTTCGGCTTTTCCCGGTTAGGGGTCGCCACAGCAGAACTCCGGTCCACTAATGATTGGCAGTAGATTTTTACGTGCTGGCTTGCTGGGCCTAATGCACAACTTTCAACGAAGGAACGCCCATTCACGTATGTCGACACACAGAAGACGCTCTAACTGAGAATCGAATGGGCAACGTCTAACTGTGAGGCGACAATGTTTAAAACAGCATAAAATCAGCCAGGAGGCTCTAAAGAATGATTTAAACAGTTAACAGATCAATGAATTAAGTACTGCTTGGTGGGAAAACCAGAGCAGGCAGAACAGATAGCTTTAAAACTGTGAAAAATATTAGTAAATACTTAAACAATGGAAACAACAAAAAGGTCTGCTAAACAGTGAAAATAGCTATAAAATTCAATTTTAGTGGCAAGGTGTAGCAGGCAATTGCAGTATACCAGTGTAGTTTAGTACACAGTAAATAAATACAGTATAAAAGTAGGTGGCAGGCAATAAAAAAATGCAGTAAATAGTATAAATAAGCAGAAAAACAGGCAACCTATGTTTTTTGGAAGCTCAGAAGCCTCTAGTCATCTGGTATCTCAGCTCAAAGTTGTGGCTGGTAGCCCACCTTAGTTTAGCTCGATACAAACAAGCCAAACCTCATAGCTTGTCTCTCTGAGGTAAACATCATAACCATTTTGCCACCCTCAACCCCATATATTTAGCTCCTCAACATATTCAGCATCAGCAAGGAAAACTTGCCATATTTTGCTAGTCGTCTTACTTTGTATCTGTTATTCTAGTAATCGTTTAAGAGGACAGGCAAAAACTGATGACACATACAGCAACCTTTCTAGGAACGTAGTATAAACAGACATAACACATATGAAAAGAACAGAAATATAATGCATGCAATGGTATTTGCTTTGTTTGTTTGTTTACTTGCTTGTTTGTTTGTCGAGCATGTAAGCAGGTAGTACTGAAGAACGTTTTCAGCAACAGCTCATGCCAAAAAAGGCAACAAAAATACAAAACACAAAACACAGGTGAGCATACATTACAGATACAAAATGCAATATAGGCAGCATGTGTGCTTTGTATTCAGTAACAGCAGTTTTGATGCTTCTCCTGTGATTTGCTGATGTCCATTCCGTCAAATGGGTAAGTGCTAGGGTGCAAACGACTGAAACATAGCTACCCATAAAAACAAATTGTACAACACAAATGCATTAAGCCATCCTGCAACCCCAGTATCCCAGACTCTCCCTTACTTAAATATGTGAATTTCACAGTTGTATTGTCATGGAGAAAGGAGATACCCCCTGCAAGAGTCAACAAAGTAGCTAGACATACTGCACTGTTGTAGTCACGGTTAAAAGCTACTAAATATGGACAAGGAAAAGTAGAGCTGGTGAAATCAGTGCAAGAAATTGATAACCACCTAGTTGAGCAATGCTAAGTGATAAGGTAACCTTTTTCTTCATCATCTATACTTCAGAATGTCATGCAATGTTGTAATAATCTGAAGGGGACCCTCCTCCTTCATCCACCCATATTACTTAATTTCCAAAACAATTCCCTATCAGTCTTTTCAACCAGTGTATTATATAGCTCTTCCTTATCTCTCTTTCAGCCATCATGTGTCTACTTCAAATGCCCGAGTCTCAGATGCTCAAAAAATACTATCTTCCAGCCAAGGACTCAAGCATCTTGCAGCTTGCGTGAACGACCAACTGTGCTCAAACTTGACTACATATTTAGGTGAGGTGCTACAGAGAGTGGAGTTGCCACATCCCACCTGAAGTCAGTAGCCAGGTTTGAGCAAGATTAGTGTAGCAGTTGAGAGGAGGAATGGGAGGGGCTGGGAGTGCAGGTCAAGATTTCATGCAGAGTTTGGGATGGGGAAGTGTGCATTCAAGCATACTCTGTACTCCAATGAGTACATTTTTCTGAGCATCACTTAGAAACATTATGGATTTTTTCAGGTCATATTACATGTATAACAGTTTAAATTAATACCTCCAGCAACAGGTACATAACTTGATTACTGGGAAGCTTGCTAATCACAAAACAGTTGATTTATGATATATACATTTATTAAGTGCTTGAAAGGGAAACAGCATTTGGAAAGATGTCCAATTTGTAAATGCCAGATGGGTTGGGAAGGGCAACAATAAGAGGTTGTGAATTCAAAATGGAATTCGCTGGCTGCACTCCTGGGAGGGGGGTTTAGGTTTAGGGGTGTGCTTTAGGTTTAGGGAGCAGAAGAGGAATTTAGAGTTAGGGAGCAATCTGGGACATTAGGTTTGGGTTAGAGTTAGGGTTTTGATAAGGCTATGGAGTTCAGTAGGATTGGGTGGTGGCAGATTAAGTAATTCAGCACGAATGGACTAGTAGGAGTTAGGGCACTTGCCAATTAAAGCAAATGGGATCAAGCTAGTGCATTGTGAGCTAACATGTGAGCACTTGCAATTAACCCCATTATCTCTTTATTGCCCCATCTTCCCCTTCCTCCTCCTAATCCTAAATCTCTTAGTCTTCTTCCTTACCTTCTTTTCACCTACTGTCCCTTGCATCCCTCTATCTTTCCTTGCCTCCTTCTCCATTTCTTCTTTATGCTTTACTCCTGTTTATCTCCATGTCTCATTAGCAAATGAAGTGTCTTACTGCCTTCCACTACTTCACTTCCTGTACCTGCCTGCATCCCTTACATGGTCTTTCTCCTTTTCTGAGTTTAATGTTCACCCAATTAAAACCACTGGTCACCCAATTCACAAACTTGCCATTTACTCGACTATTTATTCCTTCACTCTGCTTTACTTCTCTACAAATATATTCTGCATTTGATACTTATCACATAGAATCACTCTGTTTTCAATGCATGTTTGTCATGCTTCCTAGGATCTAAACTGGATTATCTTTAGTCATGAAGTAAGTAGCATCGAACAGAATTTTTTTATTTTTAACACCAACTCATAAATGCAATACAGACTTCCATTTTGTTAGTCACTCTTACCTTTACTCAAACCAGACTCCTGCACAGCATTAGCTTTGCCTAACCTGCTTAACCACATCTTGCCTTCTTAGAAATGAAAGACAATGCACTTTTTCTGGCTTTGGTTTATATACTTTAAACCATAATATTTACAGTTTCCATGCAAATATTTTAATCATACCCGAGTCAGGATACACTTTTATTCTTTTTATACATCATCATTCTATCAAAGTACTATGATTTTATACAGTAATTTACTCAGTTTTAAACACATGAAATATACTTAACAGAAGTATTGCATTTGTAAGGAATGTAATTAGTCTACAAAAAAGCATCACTTATGGAAAAGAACTCTATATTAACACTTTAAAATCAAGTATTTCTGTTTGATCAAGGCGGTAACATATTTCTTCCTTATGACGTTGGGTAAATATTTCACATGAGAAGGGTCAGGAACTAATTCATCTAAAATACTCTCCACTAACAGCAGTAGTCAGTTCAGTGTCTCTGTCAGTCCTTTGCAGTGGGAGAAGGTGTTTCTCTTTTCTTCCCATGAGACCTTGAGGCCCTTCTACCAAGTGTGAATGGGAAAGATGGATTGACACCATATTTCCCTTGGTCTCCATATCTGAAATCCACACATTTTGTCCTAATGCAAACAAACTCAAGTTTTGGGTATGACACCTTTTGTTAAAGGGTGCAGCATACTTTTGTATTTTCTCCTGCTTTGTATCAGCTACAGCAAACTAAAGAGATAACTCTTGAGCTACTAAAGAAGGAGACTAAGGCAATGAGGTGTGAAGTCTATGCACCATTTTAAGTTGGGTGGGACTATATCCACTGGGTAAAGGTGTTTCTTTGTAAGTGAATATGACTAGGCACAGCTCTTATGGGGGAGAGTATATATATGTATGTGAGTGTTTTTTTTTTTCTTTTTTAAGCATTTTTTTAGCTTTTTTTCACTATTTCCTCATGAATTTTTGACTTAACTGTTGCTCTAAGCAAAGCTTTGGCTGCTAGTAATGTGCCTGAACCCACAGTCCTCTGCAAACTAGAAAGATTTATACCCTTTAAATTTTAGATCCTGTGTCAGGGAATAAAATCATGTGGGAGTTCATTTTGCAATTCCCATAAATCTTGAAAAATAGCCTACCACTAGTGAGTAATAACTACTGTTGACGGTAAATATATCTACATTCAATTTTGCATCTCAGGTAACTCCGTTTTTATTAAAGGTTCATCTAGGTTGGTTTGCTCTTTGGTATAGACACTGAAGTTCAGCACAAAATCATTATCTGAGCCTTTAATCTTGGTCACCTGATGGCATCTCTAGCACATTGCCTGTTTGGTCTATGACACTGTTGTATGCAGCTGAAGATATTTTCAGCCTTGATCTCTTTCACAATAGATCATTTTCGACTATGAGAGATGCCTTTTCTGACCAGTACTGTTTCATATCTCCATCCTATCTGTCATGGTCTTGCTATGCAGTTTGACAAAAACTAATCACTTCAGAATATACCCTATTTAACGCAACTGTTCTCAGAACTCAGGAAGTAAGCTGGGCCCATATCTCTAAGCTGTCCAAATTTTCTTGGAATACCCAGATTTTTGCCTCATATTTTGGTCTGTTTCTCATAAAATTTTTAGTTTTCTGGCAAATTGTAGATTGAAGTCACTAAATAATGACATACATTTAAATTTCAGACTTCATACACTTCAGAAAGTGCATACTAGCACAAATCCTGTTATTGCAGTTACTATCTAAGTTTATAAGAGCAATATTTAAAATCTGTCCCTGTTTTAGGTATTTGTCCACCCCCCCCCCATTAATTTAGGCTTTGTCCAGATTTCTTGCTGTAAGAGGTTAAGAGGTATAGCTGGTCCTGTTGATTAGTTATATATCACATGCACAAAGTTCACATAGATATTGGTATCTTCCATTAAATCTATCTCTGATCTTTCATTAAATCTATCTCTGATTTGCTCTCTTTCTTTGTTGCAGGTTCCACTGCATGAGACAAGATGTCAGCTGCCAGCTAGGCCTTGCTTGAAGCCTGACTGATAATAATGGAGTAGGTCATGAGCCTGAGATAAAACCTCTGGATCATGGAAGGAGTCTAAGTTATAGCAAGGGTACCCACAAACATATCAGAAGGTTGTTTTTATTTATATCCATTGAAAATATTGGCCAATAAAGAAGTGTCTGAACCTTTCATATCTCTGGGTTAGTTCCAGAGCCTCTGTCTCCATCTATGCATATCACTTTTCCATCACATAACATGACCAAGCTGCATATGCAACAAGTCTCTACTGCTTCCCCATCTTTCTGAAGAAGAGTGATACCTAGTCCATATGAGAATGCATCCACAAATAATTTCAACTCTTCATATGAGTCACACAAATTGGACACAGGAGTGGACAAATCTCACATTTTAGCTCGTCAAAGTCTTTGTTTTGGGTGTTGCCATGCACCACTGTTTCTTAAAAGCCAATATCCCTGTATCTTTTCTTTTATATCTAAACATGGGATAAATTACCCTTGTTGATTAACATCCCAAGAAATCTCCTAAGTTTTGTAATATTGGATGGCTCCATCGTCTGCATGATTGTACTGGTTTTGTCTTGGTCAAGTCTCACTCTGTTAGCATATAGGCTGTGACCTACACGTTTTAATTCACTTTTGCTCAACTCACACTTTTTCATTTTCAGTGTGATACCAGCTTTCTGGATCCTATTTAGCACAGTGTGTAGTCTGGAATCATTTTCTGGCTGTATCTTCTCCATATAAAGACAGCATCCATATTTTAAACTGTACCTGAAAGTCCATCTAATAAGACTGACCCCATTTTGGAAATGCTGCAGTGCTGATGCTATACTGAACTGTAGTCTATTGAAAAGCAAATGGTTGAATGGATATTAAATGAGGTGTATTTGTCTGATTCTTCAGACAAGGCAATATGTCAAAAAAACCCTATTGGCATATAGCCTGCTGAATTAATGTGCTCTTGTTAGCACTCCTAATGTTTGCTTTATATACAGCAAAATTTATTTTTCTCTGCAAACTACTTCACTGAGTGTAGTTAGGCCAACGCAGATATACTGTACAATTTCTCTTGAGTCAAGTTCCATGCATGAACACCAGTCTGTTAAATCCTCTACTTTAGTTAGGACTCCCAGGTGCTCCATAGATGTAAGCTCCTCCTTGACTTTTCCAAACAAGGAATTTGCAACTCATACAAGTATCATTAAGGAATGGGGGGGCTACAAACCCCTACTGTTTTATGAAGTAAGGCTCCACATGCGTAAGTCAGTACATAGTTGTAGGCAGATCTTCTGCACTGTTTTACTGTTAGTGCTGACCAGTGTGGGTACTAGGTTCAGGTTTGGTACTGTAGGTCTACATATTAAAGCAGTACATATGTTATTAGCCAAATAAATGTCTTCCTAAACCATAAATACTCCCTTTCTGAGTAAGTTTCTTAATAATTCCATGACAGACTGCAGTACTTGTCAAGGAGAAAAGAGTGGGTTCTTATTTTAGTAAGTGTGTCTGGACTGTTCTTTCTTGCAGGTTCCTTATAAATGTGATGCAGAATGACTATTATATCTTACAGTGTATCACTTTTGGATGTCACTTTTTAACCTCTGATTAACAGTTCAATAGACCAAGTATTTTCCCTGAATTAACATTTCTGAGCAACAGGTTCTTGCCTTCTCTTTGCACAGTGTGTACCTCCCTATCTGTTAAACAGACTCTCCCAAAATGTCCCTTCTTTCTACAGGAATATCAAATGGACATAGCCAGCATGCATGTTTAAAAAAATGATTTGTTTTGTATAACAAGGTGTGCTGCAGTTTACGTTTTCCATATTTGCTGTTGTTTATGGTTATATATTTTGAAAACTATCTGTTTTTCTTTTCAGAATATCTGTTTAATTAAATGTTATATCAGTGCATGCGACGGGGATGGCCACTGTTAGTTCCAATAACCTGACACCTGTACAAGACTGCTGCAAGGTTCTTTTTGTGTTATTGGTGGAGCCTGTCATGGCTATGTGCCATTCTTTTGCTTCATGTACATCCACTTTTAGTTACAGTAGAAATGTCATCATTACCTGCAAACATCATTAACTTTTAACTTATTAACACCTTTTGACTGTCAGTTAATAAAGAACAGATCCTTGTAGTGACCAGCTTTATGGAATAAGATGGCTCCCACCATTGAGGAAAAATAGGTAGCTCAGCCAGCAACTTCTACGCTCAGGAAGTTCCAGTCTTCTCTGTGGTTTTATATATACATGGATACATACAAACATACATATGTATAGATATACCTACATATATATTTGTGCATGTGTAGAAACAAAGTATTTAACTTATCAAGTAATGGAGCTCTTTACCTTATTTATTCAATCAAAATAATTTCCTCACATTCAAACTCTTTAATCATAGCACAGAATACTGTGAAATCAGCACCACAAATAAGATACACTGAAATAAAAGCTGCGTATGCAGCACACCTTTCGGGACTATATTAGGAAATTGAATGTTGAAAAGAGCAAATGCACTTACATTGACCCCTAATAACCGAAACCACAGAATGTCGAACGGCTGGAACAGTGATTTTTTTCCCAGGGAAAAAAATCGGTGGGCCATTGCCAGGACTTTGCAGTTTCCTCCACTGTGGTGCGATCTCGGAGTTGGTATATTTAAGTAGGGGGGTGAGGGGGGCACAGCACCCCCTCCCCGCATTGGGGGGTGGGGTGAAGCCCCCACTTCATGTTGTGTTTGGATTTGGGTTTTTTGGGGGGGATTGTTTAGTTTTTTTTGGAGCATTGATTTTTTTCCTTGGGAAAAAAATCACTGTTCCGTACATTCGAGTTTCTGTGCTTTCGGGATTTTGTGTCGATTTAAGAGTGTTCGCTCTTTTCAAACTTCGGGTTTTTTATATAGACCCGCACCTTTCTATTATTATAGGTTTAAGACAAGGCAATCCACACAACTAGCACAGCAAGACTGAACCAGCAAAGAGCACAGTTGGCGCTGTAAGTGGGACAAGGTGGATCTACTTGCTGTCTTTGTATGACTTCAAACTGCCTTGTCATATTCATTGTTTTTCTAAGGCCAAATCTATATGCAGCTACATTCTCTCTGACAACACAGAACTTCTCAGTCCAGCCACTAACATATCACTAATGAGTTCATCATAGACTGGGTCATACCTGCAGCTTTCTGCCAAGGCATACAATACAGTGATAAAATAATCCAATATGTATGGGCATACCCGCACTCTCAGATTAAATCCTACCCTCTCATGAATCACATTATTTTCAGGATGAAGAATTTTTCAAATATGTAGTTTACTGGCTTGTACTGCTATCTTTCACTTTTCATTAAACTCTGGCCTTTCAACACATCATCTCTTCAACTCCGATGCAGAAAATGAATGTGTTCACCTAATTTGCTTCTGAGGATGCCTGCAGATTGCTTGCCACACAAAATCTTATAAACATCCTTATCCATTTCACTTTTTGTTGCGTTTTTTTATTTTTTATTTTTCTTTCAAAACTGAGCAGTTTCAGTGGCTGAACTGTGAATGTGACACTTATTGGAGCATTAATACATTGCTGTGGCTATAGATGAATTTGCTGTCCTACCTCATAGTTCATAGGTTCATAGGTTGGTACTAGGCTATCGGCCCTAGGGCCTATACAAGCCTAGCCATAACAATTCCCTGGCTATTTCTTCCCACACTATTTACTTCCCTGGACTCCTGTCTAGCAGGGCGACTGACATGATCCCCGGGGTGAATTTCCTTTCTCCCATCCAATCATCAAGGTTCCTTTTGAAGAGGGCCAAAGAGGCACTCTGCTTGACATGTATGGGCAGTCTATTCCAGAGTCTGGGGAGTCTCTGAGTCAGGAACCTATCCTTCCAGCATGTTTTGTTTATTGTGATGACAAGATTTAGATCCCTGGAGTGTTTGGCTCTGAGGGATTGGGATTTCTTTAAGTGTAGCATGTCCAACAGCTCTGAGTTTGACATGGCCTTGTATGTTAAGCAGAGATCACCTCGGAGTAGACGATATGTGACAGAGTATAGCTGGAGTTTTTAAGGCAGTCAGCATAGGGCATCTGCTTTAGGCCTGTGGATTCTTTTAGTGAGGTATTTCTGCAGCCTTTCCAGTTGTTGCAGATGTCTTGAGAGGTACATACCAAATGGGGCGATGTATTCTATAATGGGTCTAATGAGGGATGAGTACAGTGGGACAATGACCTCCTTTTTTCTGAATGAAAAGCCCTTAGTGATGAGGTGTGCCACATAGAAGGATTTCCTGACTGTTGTGGCGATGTGGTTATTGAAAGTGAGACCACTGTCCACCTGTGTCCCTAAGTTTCTTATCACACTTTCGGTGTTTAGTGTACTGCCACCTATGTGATAATTCATGGATACATGCTTTTTCCCAAAGGGGATAACTATACATTTCTTGGCATTGAGCTTGAGCCCATGGCTCTGGCACCAGTCATCTGTTTCTGTAAGGCCCTTTTGTAGAGTATCCACATCATTTGGGGATTCAATAATGGCTCCCAGTTTGCAGTCATCTGCAAACTTTGTTAGCCAGAGTCTCTTAGTGTTGGCCTGTAATTCAGAGAAGTAGATGCCAAACAAGTGAGGTACCAGGACTGAACCCTGATGTACTCCACTTGTCACTTGTCTGGTGCTGGATTTGGAGTCAGCTACTTTTACAGTGTGGGTTCTGTCAATAAGCCAGTTGGCAACCCATCGAGTGACATAGGGAAAATATGTTAATCGATTATTACTAGGCTAACTGCCCTTATGGACTATTCTAAGCCTAGCCAGTTATCCAATGCAAGAATCAAACCCTGCACCTTGGGTCTATAAGGTAAACACCTTAACCATTTTCCTGCAGTTCCACTCTAATAAAGTGCTAACAACATTTGCTTAGAGATTTGTGTGCTTGCTTTCATGTTTTAGTTTCCAAACTAAGTCAGTAACAGTACTTTGTATTTCATGAATCTAGCATAGTCTTTGAGGCTGGTCTGACATAGAAAAAGAAAAGGTAACACAGTATCAGTGTCTTAAAAACATCAGCAGTGGACAAGTGTCTTTAACTCTGTCACCATATTGCATCTCCTAGGCTGTATAACCAAATATGAAATACAACCAGTATCAGCAAAGATATTTCCAGTGAAACACTAAAACATTATAACTGAAATGTACTTAGAACAATGTCACAATATACTGCTGTAGAACACTTTAATAACATATTCTTACAAATCTTAAATAATCTAGCACTAGTACCTAATAAAAGTCCAAATTCCAACCCCGCACCATGGCTAACAAAACAAACAAAAAAAAAAAAGCTCATGATAAAAATGGTTAAAGTCTGGACAAACTGGTATAAAAATAGAATTCAAAGTGCCTTCCAGCAATTTAGACATCTTATAAACCTTTCAAAAATCCATGTCAAACAGAACAAGTAAAGATACTACACCAGTCTACAAGACAGACATCAAAACAACCCAAAACATTTTTGGTCATCACCAAATAAACCACTCCACCCTGGCAAGACCACCACTCCATCTCCAAAAACAGGCAATGCAACAGAATCTATCCCCACACAGTTTAAATTCCTACTTTATACAATCAATAGTATCTCTCTTATAGACAAATACATCTATCCCCTGCTCTCTACCCCTCTCCAACCAAAACCACCCAAGCTCTTCAGTTTTACTCCAGTACACACCTCACTCATAATGAAGATGCTCCTTAAACTAAAAACTACCTCCATAGCTGTAGACCAATTACCACCAAACTACCTAAAAATGGCTGCAGAAGTTGTAGCCTTCCCTGTGCCCAAAATAATTAATTGCTCTATAGCAGAAAGATATGTCCCATCACTGTGGAAAAAATCCTTTGTCATACCACTCCACAAAGGCGGCACATCTACAGAGTTTAATAACTACAGACCAATAGCGATTCTTTCCCCCTCTCCAAAATATTAGAGAAATGCATCCATATAATTTTGATGCAATACCTAACCTCAAATAACCTGCTCTCAAAAACACAACATGGGTTTAGGCCACAGCACAGCACTACAGCTTTATTACATTTTGCTAATGTAATAAACCAACATAGAAACAATGGTCTGCTCGTGTCCACCATGTTCTTAGACTTGTCAAAGGAATTCAATACGATCTCACACCAACTACTCATTCAACTCTACTCAATTAGGACTTTCACAAAATTCCTTGTCATGGTTACTTAGTTACCTGTCTGGAAGGCAACAAGCCATTAAAATGGCAACAAACCTACTCATCCTTTCAATCAGGTGTCCCTCAGGGCTATATCCTGGGTCATCTCCTTTTTAATATATTTATAAATACCCTCCACACCTCCACTCACCATCCTAGTTTAGTTCAGTATGCAGATGACTCAAATTAATATGTGCAGCCTCAACAATAAATAAACTCCAAGACATTACCCAAAAATCTTTCTCCTCTGTAGAAACCTGGCTCAAAGAATCAAGCCTCCTACACAAGCTCAAGAAAACTAAGTTAGTGCTTTTTAGCTCAAAAAGTTGCCAAAACCAAAAACAATCTTTCACCGTAAAGTCAGCAAATAATGCTATCAGTGAAACTGCAAATCACAGTAAACGTCTAGGCATTATAATAGATGACAATATCAAATATGACCAGCATATACTGCACACCATTAAATCTACTCACCAGAAACTACACTCCCTTTATACGATCAATGGATTCCTTACAGATGTTGCATGAAAAAGTCTAGCCACCACATTTTATTGCCAGCTCTCTTATATGCCACTCCTATCCTAACAAATCTAAGCAATACTCAAAGAAAGAAATTCACCTCCTGCTACAATAAAATAGTGAAAATTACCACCAATATCCCTCATAGGATTCACCATTATTATAGCTTAAAGCAATTATACTGGCTGGAACAGCACAACAACCTAACATATTTACAACTAACTACAGCACACAAACTCATTCATCATTCAGAAAACTGCACTGCACTAAAACACATATGACTGTCCTACTGCCCAGCAATAGACCGCTGTTCTGGTTACAAATTCTTACAACTCACAAATAAGTAAAATAATGTTGCAGGAGACTCGCTCTACTTCCAGTGTGTTGCTAACTCTGGAATAGTATCCCACACAAAAACAAACTACCCAACAAAGTCAATAGTTTTAAACCACTGCATAAACAATATCGTAACCTTAAACAGAATACTCTCAACCTCTCACTGAAATGACAAAACAATTTTAGACATAACTACTGCCTGTACAATCCACTAAGTTGCGCATGGACTTTCTCTTTAGTAACTTCTACCTCTGTAAAATCTTAGAATGTATAAATGAAACTACTGTATGTATATAGATGTAAATAGAAATGTATATACTCTGTGTTTAACTGGAACTTAGTATAATGCAATGTAAGCAAGCAGAGCTTTTCTCCCTGGGCCACCACTGAAAATGGATATTACCCAGTCAGACTTTCCCAGCAAACAAACAAAAATAAATAAATAAAGGATTCACCTTTGAGATGAAATAAATAGCACTCAAAAGAACATTTTATTTCAAGTACAGAAAAGTGCCACATACTTCCATTTTGGCAGTCACACTTAACCTGATATAAACTTGAGTAGCAGTAGCCTTTCCTGATGTTCCTGATGGTAATTTGTCTGACAAAACGTCAAATGCAATATATTGCTGAAAGCTTCTTTTCGGCGATTATGGGCTATTCATTTTTCTCCACTGTTATGGGACCATTGAGATAGTAATTAAGAGTCCAGAAATTTGGGGTTACCGGAAGAGTTGCCTCCGAGAAAAAAAGTCTTTTTTGGTCATTCAGTAAAAGTGGCTTCCCAATAGACAATTGTAATTTGACTAAACATCATGAATCCTGCCTGACTCAGTTAATCCTAAGTCTAGCAAATTTTAATCACTTATATAAACTTTATCATCTTATTTCAGTACATTATTCTTCTAAATATATATCTTATAGGTTCATGGGTGTGTACTAGGCCCTGGAGCCTTTACAAGCCTAGCCTATGGAAGTGCCCTAGCATCATGCTGCCTGACATTAGTTCTCAGTGCCTCTATCAAGTAGAGCCACTGGAGTGATCCCCGGGGTGAACTTTCTATTACCTATCCACTCATCAAGATTTCTCTTGAATAGGGCCAGTGAGGTGCTCTACTTGACATGTATGGGAAGCCTATTCCAGAGCATGGGCAGTCTCTGGGTTATGAACCTGTTCCTCCAGCATGTTCTGTTTATTGTAGCAATTAGTCTGAGGTCTCTGGAGCATGTGGTGCAGAGGAATTGGGATTTCCTTAGATGTAGCATTTCTAACAGAGCTGGGTCAGACATGGCTTTGTAAGTCAAGCAGAGATCGCCTCCTAGAAGATGATATGAGACAGAGAATAGCGGGACTTTTTTGAGTCTGTCCATGTAGAACATGTGTTCAAGGCCTAGGATCCTGTTCATGAGGTACTTTTGTGGCCTTTCCAGCTGTTGCATGTGTCTAGTAAGATACATGCCAAATGGGGCATTATACTCAATGATTGGCCTCATGATCGAAGGGTAGAGAGACATGATGACCTCTTTCTTCTTGGATGCAAAACCCTCGGTAATGAAATGTGCCACATAGAGGGACTTTCTGACCACAGTGGAAATGTGGTGGTTGAAGGAGAGGTTGCTGTCAACCTATGTCCTCAGATTCTTATAATGCCTTCAGTGCTCAGTGGGCTCCTATCGACGTGGCAATTATTGGGAACTGAGTTTTTCCCAAAGGGGATGACGACACATTTTTTGGCATTAAGCTTAAGGCCATGGTTTCAACACCAGTCATTGGTCTCAGTGAGGCCTTTCGGTAGGATGTCTACATCACTTGGGGAGTTAATAATGGCTCTCAGCTTGCAGTCATCTGCGAACTTGGTCGGCAAGAGTCCCTCTGTGTTGGCCTGGACTTCTGAGAAGTAGATGCCAAACAGGAGAGGACCTATGACCAATCCCTGTGGGACTCTACTCGTGACTGGTCAGCAGTCTGACTTGGAGTCTGCTACTTTCACACTGTGGGTTCTATCTGTGAGCCAGTTTGCAACCCACCTAGTGATATAGGGGTTGATGCCTAGTTTGGTGAATTTATCAATAATTCCTGAGTGGGGAATGGTATCAAAGGCCTTGGCCAGATAGAGGTAGGCTGTATGAACTGCCTTGCTTTCATCCACAGCTCTGGTGACTGACTCAAAGAAATCAACCAGTTTGAGCAGGCATGCTCTATCTTTCACAAAATCAAACTGAGTGGGCTCTAGAGTTTGGAGATACCATATATCCTTATTAATTAGGTCCATGGTAATGCGTTCCATAGCCTTACATATCAGACTCATCAGGCTAATGGGGCGATAATTCCCAGGGTCTGTAGTCGCTCCCCCATTATGGAGAGGGAAGACTGTAGCAGTGCGCCATTCGGTAGGGACAAAGCCTGAGGTGAGGCTGTGATTGAACAGGGCACACAGATGTAGTGCCAGTTCACTTTGTAGTTCATGTACAGCACATCCAGGGATATTGTCTGATCCCATGGAAGCTGTATTCTTGGCCTAAGACAATGCAGCTTTAACCTGTGCTGCAGTAATGCTGAGTGCCTGGCATTCCTCAGGTATTGTGATTGGTCTTTTGGGGGGGAGGGGTAAAGTTGGCACTGAATCTGTCAGCCAGTATGTTGACAATATTTGTTGGCTCAGTATAGGAGGTACTATTGTGCAGTAACTCAGAGCAAACCTGGATATTGCTGTGGAGATTATTGATATAACTATAGAAGGCTTTGTGGTTGTTTTTAGTGTCTGCTGCAATTCTGCCTTCATAACTGGCTTTAGATGTTTTGATGAGGGCTCTCAACTTTTTGTTAAGGCTAATAAGGGAGTTTTTCCAGTCTTGGAACTTCACCTTTTTTGCAACAGTTTCTTCCTTCTGTTGTAGAGTTTATTAATGGCAGGGGACCACCAGATTGGCTTCCTTTTTTTGGAGGAGAGCGTCTTGGTTCTGTTGGGTATGGCTAGTTCCATGCATTTATGTATGTATTCATACAGTGCACCAGTGTATGATTCGGCAGTCATGCATCTATTTTCCATTGACATGGTTGCTGTGAAGTTAACCACCTCTGTTTTTAGGAGCCCAAAGCTAGCTTTGTAGAAGTTTTTCATGGTGGATACCTTTATGGAGGGTGTGGGTGAGATGTGGATTTCTATGGTGATTAGTTTGTGGTCGGATCTAACCATGTTGGAATTGAATGTTGGTGTAGAGCAATGGTTGCCCATGTTAGTAATAACCATGTCAAGGACATTGCTTCCTCTAGTGGGGGTAAGAATGAGCTGGTTCCGGGCACTGGAACTGATGAACTCCAGGAAGATTTGGATCAGTGTATTGGTGCATGAGTAGTTTTCCCAGGTGATTGAGGGGTAGTTGAAGTCACCTAGTATGAGAGTGTTGGGTTGGACCCTAATAGTTTCCAGGGTGCTTAGGAACATGGAGTGGGAATCTTGGGACATGGTTGGGGACCTATAGCAGGCTACGACCTGAATCACGGTCTTACCCAATGTTAGTTGTACTTGAAGTATCTCAGATGTGTTCTGCTGGGCTACTTGTCTGAAGATGTGCATATCCTTTATGAATATGGAGACAACACCGCCTTTGGAGCACTAATCCCAAGATGACTACTGAGAGGCAGAATGTGGGCTCTCCAATAACTGGTGGTCTTGCAATAGATGCTTAAAGGTAAGATGAAAAAATGGTTTATCCTAAACACTGCAGTGTGCACTAGAGGAGTTAGATATGAAAGTAGGTAACTTAAGTTTTACCTGTCTAAAAAGCTATGTTTTAGTGGAGAGTCACTATTTTTAAAACAGCAAGATAAATTGAAAGTGGGGACACTTTTGTATTCTGGTACTATGGAATACAGTAGGATGGCCAATAAACTTAAATAGTTGAAGGGGAGTGATTTCACAAAATGATAATGTAGTGCTTACTCACACCAGCCAGTAAAAGCAGAGAGGAAATGAGATATATATGGTCAAATCAACATAAGGGGTAGGCAACTAGAAAGACAGTGGTGTTTAAGAACACAACGGTAACCAGGTGGTAGGGTGGGAAAAAATTCTGTCTGAGTCACAAGAGACAGAGCTGTGGTCTCTTCAAGTTTTAATATGCAGTTAAAAGCAGAATATAAGTAAAACACAGTGTAAAGAAAACAAATCACAGTACACAAAATAGAAAAAGGCAATAAAGTAATAAAAAATACAACAAATAAAAAGCAAACTAACTTTTCCCTCACAGCAAACTGTGGCAGAGTCTGGGTGAGCCTTTCCAGTAAAGCTCTGAAATGTTTTATTTTACCCCTTAAAAAGAAGGTTTAGTTCCTAGCTCCACCCCCTCAGTTCACAGATGATTAAGCTTAACTTATATACATGGTTTCCTATGTAACATTATGAATTTTATTTCTTTTCTGGATATATTTCAGGTCATTTAAGTAACTTCCCATAATAGTGCAGGTACTCTATGACTTTTATCTTCTGAGCTAAAATTTGTCACAACTGCTGCTCATGGAATTTTACATTTTATGGAGTGAGTCATAGGTTCATAAAGCAATCCTGGTATGACAGAAATTTTGGATGGCTATAGCATAGGTGAGAGGGACATAATAGAATCATAATGTGAAGCATTTTTCTCAGCAGAAATCATGAAAACAGGGAGTATTTTGTCTTCTGTTATGAATGTGGAGACAATAAATTTCAGTCAGGAGTCTAAGATATCTTTTTAGAATAAGAACAAGACTGAATCTGAAAACTCTTGCTGTGAATGCTTTTTAATATCTATGAAACTGGTATAAACAAATTTTAGTAAAAAATACATGGTGGAGAAAGGTGTTCACTATAGAATCTCAAAATACTGAAATCCCGAATTTCAGTATTTTGAAATTCTATAGCCGAAAGCTTTAAATTGCAAAACCCCTGAAGCGCAAAATTCAAAATCCCGAAGTTCGGAGATTTTGAAATAGCGCTTCTGGTGTTGCGGTGTGTGAATGGATAGGTATAAGATCAGGTAAGTATGTATGTGTAAGTGTGTTGGTTAGGGGCTTTAGTGTATGTTAGTGTGTGTTGTGGCTGTGATGTGTGCGTGCAAGGGGCTATGAAATGTGTGGGTGTGAGTTACCTTTGTGTGTGTGATTGTGTGATCTCGGAGTTACTATATATAACTAGGGGGGTGGGGGATGCAGCCCCCCACATGGGGGGTGCAGGGGGGCTTGCCCCCATTGCTTGTCTGTAGTGTAGGACTGTATGTTTGATTGTGGCAGGACATTGTATGTGTGTGGTGTATTTGTAGTGTAGGTTCGCGATTTTAAATTTCACGGTTCTAGGGTTTCGGGATTTAAAGCTTTCAGCTATAGAATTTCGAAATACTGAAATTTGTGATTTCAGTATTTCAAGATTCTATAGTGAACCCAGAGAAAGTTGGTAGATTAAATATGGCACACCTTCTTTAAAAAATGCTTAGAGGAACAGCTAAAGGTGCGGGGCTAAACTATATATTGTTGTAAGTGGAATGCTAGAAAGTTAACCATGTCTTCAGGTAGTTGTCTGTTTCTCAGTTTTATTGGGGGCTGCAATTCAGTTTAAAAGCTTATCAGTTATGCATTGGCATATGTGATTATAGTTAATAGTGCTTCTCATGGGAAAAAAAAGATGAGTTCCATACTTGGATTTACTCTTTCACATGAACCTATGAACAAACCACTGTTCGAACTTTAAGGATCCATTAAGCCTGTCAAAGTGCAGTAGTTGGTTCCCTGGCAGCTGCCCGTCCTGCCCACGCCATTTACTTTTTACCTATCCCAGTCTTTCTAGAAATCCCTTATTTGGCTTGAAATCTACTATACCTCTGGTAGACCTATTCCAAGACATCACCACTCTCTACAAAAAGTTGCATTTCTGTCAGTATAATTTGAACCTTTCCCATATAATGGCTCTTATACACTTATGTACTACAATTTATTTAGTAAATCCACTCTTGCAACCTGTAGTGCAATCATATCATGTCTCCTCTGTTCTTTCTTCTCTACTTTTAATTTCTCCAAGTCTTTTGGTTTTCTAATACCATGATGGGAATGGACCCCATTACTAAGTGAAAGTAGGATTAAAGTTCATGAAATGAATATTGTTTCAATCTTTGATGTTAGCCAGAATTACTCTTTGCATTACCCGCAATGTGCCCAGTAATGACTCCTTTTGCAATTTGTATGGAGTTACGTGTATTGGTAACATATCTAAGTATGACTGTAAATTATTTTTTATAAGACCGGTTGTTCCTACTACTACTGAAACTGTCTGGATATCTTTCTTCCACACCGCCCTTGTTTCTGCCTGCAAATCTTGGTATTTTATGACTTTGTGTCTCTCTGTAAGTATGACACTGTAGTCTGTGGGTATAGCAATTTCAATGATTAATGCAACTTTTGTCTTCTTTTCATCGACTACTATATCTGGTTTTCTCGAATCTATTTTTTGAACTGTTGGTAATGGATGATCCCATGTGATATAAACATCATCATTTTCTATGATGCCCTGTGGATCAAGTTTCCAGTGTTTTTCAGCTACTTCAATATTACAATGTTTGCACAATCCCCCATGCAACAGTCTTGCCACATTATTATGCCTTTCAGTATATAGTCAATTAGTACATCACAACCAGCAACAAGATGTGCAACTGTTTCCAATTTTGTTTTACAAAACCTACAATTGTCTGTTTCTCCCACATGTTCAATGGACTTTATAAACCAATGTGTAGGTAGTCCAATGTCTTGGGCCACTAATATTAACCTTTTGTCTTTTGGTTTAAATTCACCTCTCCTTCACCATTCCTGCATTCAGTCCTGGTCAACATGAAGCTGTTCCAGGAGTTTTCTATTCTTGCAACTATATTTATGCATTTTCTACATTTCTTGCCTTCTTATCTGATTTTTCACCTTATTTTCTTTCTTTTGTTTTTGGCACATTCATTTGCTGCCTGATTTTTATCTACTTCTGGTTTGATTTCCATTCCCACTTGACACAGATATGCTTCTGCTAAATTAAGCAGGGAAGTCATCTTGGACTTATTTTCCTCAGGTTTCAAAACTTTCACTACATTTGGATCTTGTGAGCTCAGCGGATATGTATGCAGTCCCACATTTGCAGATCTATGCATGCAATCAATTTTGAGTAGGCCCATACCTCCTTCAGAGTGGGGAATATATAGTCTTGGTAAGCACTAATTTTTATAAATCATTTGATGAGCATGAAGCATCCTTCTTGTTTTCCTGTCCAACCTATCCAACACCTTTTGGGGCCAGTCAGTCCCTCCAAAATTGTAAGTTGGGACTGGAAGTGCAACTTGGTTTATAGCTTAGGCTTTGCTCCTAGATGTCAACGCTGTTTTCAGTATTAATTTAAATCATCTAAAATATTCCTTACTTTGTGGTGGTGGTGCTGTGGTAGCGCTGTTGCCTCACAGAAAGATGTTGTCCCATTCGATTCTCGTCTTCTGTGTGGAGACATGCGTGAATGGGCGTACCTTCATTGAAGGTTGTGTGTCAGGGCTGGCAACTCGGCATGTAAAAAGCTACTGCCAATCATTGGCGGACCGGAGTTCCGCTCTGGCGACCGCTAATCGGGAAAAGCCGAAAGACATCTAAAATATTCCTTGCTAAGTTTTACTCAGATTTGTTCATGTTTTATTGTTGATCCTTCATCAATTCCCAAATATTTATATACTTCCTCTTGCTCAAGTTATTTTATATCATACTCCTGTCTCAAAATAATGTTTTCTTGGTGCTGCAGCTTTCCTGCTTTAAAGGTTGTTTTTGCATATTTATTAAGACCAAGCGACATTCATATATCATCTGAAAAAGCTTTGACCATTTGCAGTTGTGCTTTCAGTTCCTCATCTGATGAATTATAGAGTTTTAAATCATCTACAAAAAGAAGATGAAAATGCTTTACACTTTGTTGTTTTCTGAGAGCCAAATTGTAGCCATGACCTAATCTGTTAAGTAGACAACTTAATGGGGTAAGGGCAAGACAAACAGCAGTGATGACAGAGAGTCACCCTGGAATATCCCCCTTTGAATTTTTATCTCTGGAATAATAATTTGTCCTTTATCATGGCTTAACTGCAAAGTGGTTTGCCACTGTTTCCTGGTCGCTGTAATGTAATTGATCATTGTAGGGTGTATCTTATACATTTTAAGCATTCTTTTATCCTTGAATGTGGGATACTGTCAAATGTTTTTTTTATAGTCCATCCATGCCATACTTAGATTCTTCCCCTTTTTACAGTTCTCCATTATCACTTTATTTAACTACAAATGATCCTTTGTTCTATACAACTTTCACTTATTACCCTTTTGTTCTATTGCCATGATTGAATTTTCTTCTAAATGACAATAAACTCTGTCGGCATCAATTCCAGTATATAGTTTATATGTTGTTGGAGGGCAAGTTATTTGTCTATAGTTTTTAGGATAGCTTGCAGGTTCACTCAAGTAGGAGTATTGTTTTTCCTGTTGTTAACAAGGCTGGTGTCTGGTCAGGGCGCGCATATAAATAGTTCTTACTCGCGGTTAAATCGTCATGTAAAGACCACCCCACACTAATCAATTACATTACAAAGACCATGAAACAGTGGCAAACCACTTTGCAGTTACTCCATGATAAAGGACAAATTATTATCCCAGGGATAAAAATTCAAAAGGGAATATTCCAGAGTGACTCTCTGTCACCGCTGCTATTTTGTCTTGCCCTTAACCCATTAAGTTGTCTACTTAGCAGACTAGGTCATGGCTACAATTTTTCTTCTCTGTCTGTGGAGTATATCTATATATATACTCCAAACTTATAATGTCCATCACCTTATTTGTGGTCCTTCTCCGCATTCTGGCTGTCAGCATAATATCATCCTCTGTGAGCAGTCTGCAGAATGTCAAAGAATAATCCAGTTGGGGCATCATCATTACTTAGCACAGGAGATAAATTAGTATCGGTCCTTAAACTTTACTTTCTTGTCATTCACTGTTCTTGTTTGCCTCACCTATATGTCTTTCACACTTCCTTGGATACACAAACCTACGTGTGATAATAACCTCCGATTACTTCTCTCCCTCCTCTTCTATTTTCTCCAGTTTAGTCTCCCATTGTCATACTTACTCCATGGATATAGTTTCCTAACTTTATAATTTAGCATTAACCACCAAATGCTGCATGTGTGCCCTCTCTATTAGACATATTAGATCACATTTTTGGCTATAGACCAATTTTTTTCGGTTAGTAAATTGATATCATGTTTTCCAAACCTTCTCTTTTGTCAACTACAAATATGCTAAACATAATGGACACACTCACCAGTCTGCTTTGTATTTCACTTGTCACTGATGTCTAAATGGGCAGAGCCCTTGTAACACTACCCATTGATTATAACCCTCTAACTAAGTTCGCACCTTCCTTCTAATGGACTCAGAGATTAGAACATGCCCTTAGTCTCAATGGAAGTCTTCAGTATTGGACAACATCAATGTCTTCCAGAGTCCACCTGTAGCTTTTCCAGTATATTCACCTTATTGATTTTTACTGCTGTCTAGCCATATAGGTGAAGTAGTTTGGATTGGCTGGAATGTTGATGTTGAAGACATGCTCTGTTTTATCTGTCAGCATACTGGTACTCAGGTAGCCCCCTCATTTGGCCCTTGATATGCTGTCTCTCACATCACTAGAAAAAGACATTAAACTATCCAGCTTATAATTACTCTCTTCTCAATGGGGACCTCATTTGAGTAGTGGCACCACTGTTGCCCTTGTCCAAATATCTGGCACAACTTCAGGGTTTGCAGTTAAATTGTATATCTTTAGCCATAGCCCTCCCTCACAGAACTGCTGGAAAGTTATCGGTTTCCTAGGTAGAAAGTTACCTGAATATTATCCTTTTTTTCCATTTCCCTTTTCCACATCACCATCTCCCCAGGAAAATCCTCTTCAGGTCCAGCCCTTAAAAAAATAACTTCTGGATCCTTTCTGTATTTGTACACTTTGTTCAGTCATTTTTTTTTAATCTACCTCTGGAACTGACTTCCTTGCAAGTTAAAGAACGTGACACCCTAGCATCCTTTAAATTAAACCTGGATGACTGGATGGGTTCCCATAAATTTACTCTAGGATTGATGTGGGTACAGCATCACTGTGGTGTGTAGTATCAAGATGTAAATGGTATTGTGACTCAATTGGTTTGTATTTCCTATGGTCCTATGTTCCTCTAAGGGCTAATTCCCTGACACATTACTGAGGTAAAGAATTGCTTTAGCAAGTCTTCTTCTCGTGTTATCTTGCACAATTTACTTTCACCTTCTAAAATCCACTCTGAACAATCTGATTTTTCAGTCATCTGCACTTCTCTGTGCTTTTTGCAATGTCTTTGTACCTACTTCCCACACCTATGAAAACCTCTTTTCAGGATCAGTTTTGTCCATTCTGTTTACTTAACCCCTTCCCATGTAAGTCTGCCTTTTCCTCACCTTCATTTCTTAGCTTGCTATAAAAAAATCTCTTTTCCTTTAATTACTCTACATGTTCCCTTTTGAATTATGCTGGTCCTTTTTTTGGCTTGCATATACATGTTTGAGGTGAAATTTCTTGAGTGTCAGTAGTCCACAGAAAAAAAAGACAAATGGCATAACGAGGAATGCTTTTTCCCATAAGAAATAATTGCCAGTGTAATTTCTAACTGTATGCCAGCAATGATTCACTTCTTTTGGGAGATTTCACTCTTACCCTTTTTAATTTTTGTCATTACTTTCTTCATTCTTTTGGAACATTGACTTTCAGGAAGTTGGCATTACATGGTAGAAACAGTTTCTTCGTAGGATCATAGGAAGTTACTAGGCTATTTGCCCTAAGGCCTTTGCAAGCATAGCCAAGAATTTAGCCCATGTTCCAACGAGTCAGCACCCTATGCCACTGTCCAGCAGGGACACAGGTGGAGTCCCAGGGGTGTATTTTCTGTTCACCATCCAGTTATCCAGGTTGTGCTTAAAAAGGGTTACTAAGGTACTCTGCTTCAATATTTTGTACTTCTTATTTCCCTTCAATGCTGCCTTTACTTAATGAATCGGTTTTATCAATCATCACTCAAGATTTGCTTAAATATTTAAAACAGTAACCTTGACATTCTTATATATTGTTATTGCTGTAGTAATATAACGATACTAACTACACTGAACAGACTATAGTCCAAAAATGTGTAAAAAGAGGTACAAAAGTTAATTTCCGAAAGTAAATAACTGCTATGATTAAATTCAGTATGCATTCATATTTCATTTGAAATAAATATAAATTCTTAATAGAATATATATCTTTGAAAGAATTCTAATCTACAATTTATTTTTGGAGATTCAGAATAAATCACTTAAGGATAAAGTAGCTTTTTTGCAGTCCTTAAGTCTCTTGTCTTCTAATACAAATTTCACTTTAAGATTTGAAGATAATTTCAGTAAAGCTTTGTTTTCCATTTACAGTATACAGTATTCCCTTTTCATTGTCTTAAGTGTGCCAGTCTTCTTACTCTTTTAGATTACCATTTTATTTTTTTAAATTAATGAGCCATGACTGAGAAACAATCCCCAAAAATGCCATCCAACGTATGCAGTCTGATAATATGTTTGATGCTGCCATTTATTTTATTCTCCTGACCCAGGTTCAAGAATGAGTCTGGATCAAATAAATACAAATACGTTTTGAACCTCATTATTGCAGTGGTTGGGATTTAAAACCTATTATGTAAATATACACAGTCTGAGTTACTTTAACGCTGCTATCAAATCAAACGGGAGTGATAAAAGCAGCTCTAACTAGATTTGGTCATTCCTTGCCTGTAGCATATCCTTATCTCAGAGATTAACCCATGCAAATGTAACTACAAACAAATGGTACATTGAAACTGTGAATGGCTCATTAAGTCAGTAATGGCTCCTTTGATGTATTTATATGGCTATTATTACTATTGATTTAAATGCATGCTCTGCTAACAGAGGCTAAAGCCCTTAATCAAGGTTTAGAGGACATAAAAGGTCAACACATAGGATGTATAAGCTTGTGTATTTGTGTATAAAACTCTAAGGAAGGCTGTAATTTTATAACTAGACTTTATCGGCATATTGATTCTGGATAGTATCTATAGATATCATTAACAATTGTTGGTACAAAAAAATCTACCACCATACTCAGTGCTTCAGAAATGAATTAATCTACTATAAAACAATGGTGGTGTATGAATATATTTGTATTAAAACACTATCCAGACATATTTTACAGAGTATATGCATGCAGTACATTTTCTAATTATCTGTACTTACAGTATCACTGCGAGTTCATTTTTCTCTCATTCAGTTTAGTGATATGAGTTGAATATTTTCCTTAGTGCAAGAAAATGAAGTGTTTTTCTTTTTCTTTTTTTTTAATTGATCAATTATTTGTACACAATCTGCTACATTTGTAGCAGACAACTGCTATAGTTTATGGCACACAGAAAGCACTAAAGTGCTTCAGTCCTAACTGTAAATGCAATACCGGCAGAATGCTGCTAATTTATTGAAGACTCATCAGCATGTGTCAATGACGGCTCCTAGTACTTTGCACCCAGGGTAGATACCCCCTTTCACCACTCCCACATCTCCATAGCTATACATATGTTTGCAAGAATCACTTGTTTGTTGGGAGGTGTAGAGTAAAGCTTGGAGAAGAAGGTAACAAATGCTGTATTGACACCGAGCAGATCAGCTCATTTGTTTGAAACCATGCACATTGATATGGTTAAAACTGCAGACTTTCTCCTTCTTGATCTGTGGGTGAAGAAGAGGCTAGGTCCATTTCACAGGTCCTTGCTTGTATGGCTGCAGAGTTGTGACCTAGGGAGAGTATCCAAGTTATTTATTTGCTGCTAGTGTTTGGCTTTCAATTTTCTACACTAGAACAGCTGGTCTTGAACTTGCCTAGACAATTGAGTGATATCATGACCTATCCTTTTAAATACTGCACTTTGATGGCATTGGTTTCCGTTAGAAAGAGTCCCACCAGAAGAAAGGCAGAATAATGTTTGGAATGTTGTCATAGTTACACTTCCTGACACACTCTTTGATAAATTCAAATCTGTCTGTCTGAAATAATTAAAATCAGTAGGTCCATTCTCCAGGGCTGTGAATTTGTCATGGAATAAAACAAAACCACATTGACAAGCAGATGGTCATGGCCTGAGAGCAGAATGATGCTAGTTTTCAATCCATAATCATTGTGAGTTTTCAAGATCAGCCACTGGTGATGCCCGCTAGTCCAATAACCATAACACTGACAAAAGTGAAATCTGTTTCAGTGGGAAAACAGAACTTCCACATATCTAAAAACCATGAGTTGATATCAATGTGTTTAATACACTGTTTGCTTTATTACAAGTCATTCTTTTCCCAAGCCTAGTCCATAAGGGAGTCCAGAGTCACAGTGAAGTCAGCAATAATCAGCACCTGATCCATGTAAGAATTAAGGTGCAACAGGACATGAAAGAATTTGGAGAAAAAGATAGCATCCCATAGTTACTTCCATGAAAGAAAAGTAATACTATAGGCCATGTTAGTATTGAAGAAGGCATGATTATCAATCTTCCCTCTGTGTTGTGCTGAAGGTCACAAAACATCAAATCCAGTTCATGTACCCACAGTAGTACATATTATGGATGTCGTAGCAGAAATCAGAGCATTTAGTTATTGCGTCTCATGACTTTCCTGATCACCTATTATGTTTCCTAACTACTTTGACTGCTTTGAAGGGCACAACATAAACACAATGCTTGTTCAGCCATTTCAACATTGCATGGCTTTTCACTGGAGAATTCAACCTTCTAATGTTGATTAACACACAGATCACCAGAGCAGCAGAATCAAAGTCTGCTAAATGTTTAGTCTACACTACCACAGAGAGAGTAAAACATTATGTAAAACAGCTCCTTACTCTGAAACAAAAAAGCCAGAAGAGGATTAGTGTTTGTTAGATACTGAAAGATTGAAAATGAAAGCCAGATTGTTGCAAAGGGCAGAGAAGATATCAACACTATAATAATGCCCACCATAATAATTTAGCACAATAGAACATGTATAGAAAACACAATAAACCCAGTACTCTACATTTAATGTTGCAGTAATAACTGAGTATAACTATGCAGAAACAAATTCTAGCAACTTAAGTTATCAGCTTGTGTTTAGTCAAATCCACAGGTGTGATCACAGCTATCTGGATGATGATTCCCTCTGGACAGCTCTCACCCTGAGCGTGGTGAAATTCTCTTGTGGGAAAACAAATGGGCATAACTGAGTTGGGGAAAGCCCCCCTCCCCCAAAAAGGCTTAATTATTTTGTATCATTCTATCACTTTATATCTAATTATATCCTTTTTCCCAAATACCTGCATATGGTATCTCACAGCGTATAACACATTACTTGTTTGGGTACCACATTCACACTGGAGTATACATACAGTATTCTGACTTAGGAATCTTTGCTGAGTCTTTTTCTGTTACTGCCCTATCCTGCATCATCTTCTGTTCCTAGTGGCATAATGCTTAAGTACTTTGTTACTAAGAATCTTTTTTATCTATATGTGTTTTTCTGATTTGTATCTTTAGAAACTGTATATTGCTTACTTCATTTGAAATGTCTGTTGTCATCATTTTTATGTAAATGTTTGTAATTTTTGACTCATGTATTTTGAATACTAGAATTATTTTGTATCTTCTGCTTCTTCTTTCGGCTTTTTCCTGATTAGGGGTCGCCACAGCGGATCACCTGTCCGCTCATGATTGGCAGTGGAGTTTTACAGTGTTGAGTTGCCAGTCCAGCACCCAACCTTCCACAGAAGGTACACACATGCACACACTCACACCTAGGGCCAGTTTAGAGTGTCCAATCCACCTAGAGCATGTCTTTGGGATGTGGGAGGAAACCGGAGCACCTGGAGGAAACCCATGCGACCACAGGGAGGACATGCAGACTCTGCACAGAAGGCACCCAGGCCGAGGTTCAGACCAGAGAACCTCTTGCTGTGAGGCGACAATGCTAACCACTGCACCACTGTGGCTGTTTAGTAAATATTTGTGTCTTGTACTATAAAGTTTTTTCCTCTGACCTCCACTATAAATGTATTCTTCCCATCTCGACAAACCTGGGTGGCAAAAAACATAATAAATGCATGCATGCATTAAAAAAAAAAAGTGGAAGTCATTTATTTAGAATGCAAGAGACAGACCACTTGTCCCTTGTATCAATATCAGGAAGACACCTCCTACTGTTCGACAGAGAGAGAGAAAACAACATTTCTTTAAAAAAAAAGGTTTATTCCATCAAGTGGATGAATTCCATACAATTACTGCATTCTGTGCTGTGTGCAAAGTGGACCATTAAATGTTGAAACCCTGATTACTGTTTTGCAAAGAAAAGCACTGCTATGTACCAGCAGTGAGTGTGCTGTGTATGGTCTTTTTTCTGACCCCCCCCCCGTGTTTCTGCAACCACAAAGTTGGTTTGTTTATTCAGGTTTGCAGACGTATGGAGCTTGCAACTCCCTATCTACACGTGGGGGTGCCAGGTAGCTTGTCCACTGCACAAATGCTTCAATAAAAATTTTCACTGAGTTGAGTTCCAGGCATGATGAACTCAGTTAGCTGAGACCTCATCAAGTCGACAATCAGAGACTTGTAGTTTAAGCTGTAGCAAACTTTGTGTGTGTGTGTGTGTGTGTGTGTGTGTGTGTGTGTGTGTGTGTGTGTGTGTGTGTGTGTGTGTGTGTGTGTATCTGAATCTACTTTTCAGTTATTGAATTTGGAGTGTGTTGCCCTCAACAATAGCAGTATAAAAGAGAAATCAATGCAGAGATAGAGAGAGACCACCTATCCTTCATGCATAATAGTGCTACATTTCTTCCTTTCTTTATTCATGTTTACAGCATCTGAATATATCAAACTCCTTGGTATACCATCCAACAGTACTGTTAAGGTTTAGTTTAATTTAAAGAAAATGTATGAATTGATGTGAATCACTGCAATACTACATGGAACTTAAACTACTTTTCAAATATTTCCCAATTTAGGTTTTGTTTTCTTGCTTTTTTTCAGCAGAAGACTAGCATGAAAATATGTATTTTTCAATCAGTGTTTTCTCAAGCACGCTGTATGCAACTTTGACTTTGCTTCCAGAAAATTGTAGTTATTTGCATTCTTGTGAATTTATTCATGCCCACTTGAATTCATGGGTGAGGACACACTAATGTCTTTTTGGCTGAACAACATTTAGCAAGCACTTCTCACTGATTAGTTCAGCAGTTGGCACCTTTTATTTGAAATGCTTGAACAAATCCATTAGCAATTAACACCCAACACCTCCTACCTGAAAGCAAAGCAAGAGAAAGAATTTACAACAAGGCATGACCTCGAATGTAAGCAATGAATTACTTCAACAGATTAGTTAGCAATTAGCACCTAACACCTCCCACCTGAAAGTAAAGCTGTTAAAACAAAGTATAAAGTACACTGTGAGTGATATCCATATTACAGTATGTTAATTACTCTCACAAACACAAGTATCCTTTCCCTGCAATTTATGATTGCATCAGAGTTATGCTACCATTTCAGGGGTTGGTGATAAACTGATGCTGCTGAGCAAATGTTATGTCACATGTTTAAGTCTGTGTATATACATGTTTGTATGCATGCTCTGATACATTTGTTTATTAATTTTCCCCAGATCAGAGCAGATTTCTGTTTCATGTTTGCTACACTGTGCCACATACTCAGTTGCTGCTGTGATGTACTGTATCAGCTTCTGCAGAGTGCTGTTCATTGTATCAGGCATTTCATTTCATGCTTCAGAACCTATGCAACAATTACAATAAACAAACTCTATACAATATTCAAGACCCATACCTATGAAAATGTTTCATCAGGATGCAGGCAATTTAGAGTACATGCATAATGGTGAATATTCAGTTTAGCTTACTATGGCAGCATGTGCACAGTAGCCACTAATTTCAAATGTGTAGTCCATCTGGTAACACTGATACCACTAACTCGCACCACACAAATCAAATAATTCTGCAGAGGCACACTATTGCATTTGCTTACACTATTATATTATAACAACGTAAGAACATGCAAGGATGCTAGATGAAAAAAAAAGCATATGGCTTTCAGAGCTACACATATTTCTAAATTAGATATGTTCACATCACCCTGCTGGGATTGTTAAGAATGAATACTCAAGGATGTACATCCTGCATCATATGTGGAACACATGGATAAGTCTCAGATGCATATTGATATAACTATATCCAAATCTGCAAACTGTATTTTAAGTAATATAGTAATATGGTTTATTACAGAAGCTGGCATCATCCCTTAACCCACTGCCTAGTCCTTAGGAGAGAACAAGGGGAGCACCAGACTTCTCTTGCCAGTGGTGTTATATAAGATGCAAATTACAGAAAGGAAATTATTATAGGGTTAAGGGAAAAAAATGAATGTTTCAATTTCATCTGATTTGTACCACCACAATATGTTCAAGTTACAACGCTGACTGGTATAAAATAAGAAATGAAGTATTAAAACACAACGAATGTTCAGGTATAAGCCAGGAAATAAATTTAATAAAACAAAATTCTGTCAATAACACCAAAGAAAGCCTCTAGCACCTCAGCTTAACATAAGCCTTCAAGGAGTACTATCTTACAAAAAAGCAAGGTCTGAAGACACTGAGTTAGCATATTGCTTGTCGAAAGTGCACAAAAGTTTGATAGATCCACCAGGGAGGCCAATTGTGTCGGCTAGGAAATATTTTTTGCATAATTTAGGATTAATACTGCAAACATGTTTATTAAAATAAGTTGTTAATCTCCCTTCTTATATCAGAGATTCATTTGATTTGTTACAAAAAAATGAAGCATTGGAGTACTGACTTGGAAATTTTAACTGATGAGATAATGCTAGGGGCTGCTGTAGCTATACTACATCTGCATGTACTAGAGGCTGAAGTCACTGCTGCTGGTGCTGCTGACAATAGGCCTAGGCTGAGAAGGAGAAGAGTGTTCAGCCCCAGGGTAACCTTACAGGAGCTACATGAGCTGGAGATTGTAGAGCATTATAGGGTGGATGGGGACATACTACAAGAGCTTACTGAGCTCTGCCACTCTTACCTCAGAGCCAGAATCAACAGAGAGGAATCCATCCCAGTGGAAACAAAGGTATGTGTAGCCCTTAGGATACTAGCTACAGGTACATTTCAAAGACCAACTGGGGACATGATGGGGGTCTCACAGGCATCTGCATCCAGGATACTCCACCAGTTCCTGGATGCTATGCTACCACATGCCATTAAGCACATATCTTTTCCCCCTCTCTCCTGAGCCAAGGGCCAGCAATATGCAAG